>NC_091313.1:23770573-23783073 GCF_038502225.1 Cherax quadricarinatus
AACTGGCAGGGAAGTCAGTAGAATAGATGATGGAATATGTGACAACAATATGCAAGGAAGCTGAGGAGAAGTTTGTACCCAAGGGTAACACGAATAATGAAAAGGCAGAATGAGCCTGTAGTTCAACCAAATGTGCAGGGAGGCCAAACCCAGGTGTGCTAAGGAATGGAAGAAGTATAGAAATCAAAGGTCCCAGGAGAATAAGGAGACCAGTCGTAGAGCCAGAAATGAATATGCTCAGGTAAGATGGGAGGCCCAAAGGCAATACGAGAATGACATAGCAGCGAAAGCCAAATCTGACCCAAAACCACACAGCCAAATCAGGAGGAAAACAACAGTCAAGGACCAGATAATCAGGTTGAGGAAGGAAGGAGAGGAGGTCACATAAAACGACCGCAAAGTATGTGAGGAGCTCAACGTGAGATTCAAAGAAGTGTTCACAGAGGAGACAGAAGGGCCTTCAGGAAGGCAGAGAGGTGGGGTACACCATCAAGTGTTGGACACAATACATACAACCGAGGAAGAAGTGAAGAGGCTGTTAAGCGAGCTAGTTACCTCAAAGGCGACAGGGCTGGATAACATCTCTCCATGGGTCCTGAGAGAGGGAGCAGAGGCACTTCGTGTACTACTAACAACTATCTTCAACAAATCTATCGAAACAGGACTACTACCGTTAGTATGGAAGACAGCAAATGTAGTCCCAATTTTTAAAAAAGGAGACAGACACGAAGCATTAAACTGCAGACCAGTGTCACTGACGTGTATAATATGCAAGGTCATGGAGAAAATTATCTGGAGAAGAGTGGTGGAGCACCTAGAAAGAAATTAAATTATCAACGACAGGCAGCACGGTTTCAGGGACGGGAAATCTTGTGTCACAATCCTACTGGAGTTCTATGACAGGGTGATGGCAGTAAGACAAGAGAGAGATGGGTGGGTAGATTGCATTTTCTTGGACTGTAAGAAGGCGTTTGACACAGTTCCACAAAAGAGATTAGTGCGGAAGCTGGAGGACCAGGCAGGGATAACAGGGAAGACACTACAGTGGATCAGGGAATACTTTTCAGGAAGACAATAGAGAATCATGGTGTGTGGTGAGGTGTCAGAGTGGGCGCCTGTAACGAGTGGGGTACCACAGGGATCAGTCCTAGGACCAGTGCTGTTTCTGGTATTTGTGAACGACATGATGGAAGGAATAGACTCCGAAGTGTCCCTGTTGGCAGATGATGAGAAATTAATGAGAAGAATTCAATCGGACGAGGACAGGCAGAACTACAGAGGGATCTGGAGAGACTGCAGACCTGGTCCAGCAACTGGCTCCTGGAGTTCAACCCCACCAAGTGCAAAGTTATGAAGATTGGATAAGGGCAAAGAAGGCCACAGATGGAGTACAGTCTATGGGGCCAGAGCCTACAAACCTCACTCAAGGAAAAGGATCTAGGTGTGCGTATAACACCGAGCACATCTCCAGAGGTGCACATCAACCAAATAACTGCTGCAGCATATGGGCGCCTAGCAAACCTAAGAACAGAATTCTTCAGGACCCTGTACACTGTGTATGTTAGGCCCATATTGGAATATGCAGCGCCAGTTTGGAATCCACACCTAGCCAAGCTTGTAAGGAAACTAGAGAAAGCGCAAAGGCTTGCAACAAGACTAGTCGCGGAGCTAAGGGGTATGTCCTACGAGGAGAGGTTAAATAAAATCGACCTGACGACACTCAAAGACAGGAGAGATAGGGGATGTATGATATCGACTTATATAATACTGAGAGGTATAGACAAGGTGGACAGAGACAGGATATTCCAGAGATGGGAAACAGCAACAAGGGGACACAGTTGGAAGTTGAAGACCCAGATGAACCACAGGGATGTTAGGAAGTATTTCTTCAGTCACAGATTTGTCAGGAAGCCTGGGTAGTGATGTAGTGGAGGTAGGATCCATACATAGCTTTAAGAAGAGGTATGATAAAGCTCACGGAGCGAGAAGAATGACTGGGTAGTGGCCAGCTGAAGAGGCGGGGCCAGGAGCTGTGAATCGAGCCCCACAACCACAACTAGGTGAGTACACACACACACACACGCACACACACACACACACACACACACACACACACACACACACACACACACACACACACACACACACACACACACACACAGTAACAAGGGGACACAGTTGGAAGCTAAAGACACAGATGAATCACAGGGATGTTAGGAAGTATTTCTTCAGCCACAGAGTAGTCAGTAAGTGGAATAGTTTGGGAAGCGATGTAGTGGAGGCAGGATCCATACATAGCTTTAAGCAAAGGTATGATAAAGCTCACGGCTCGGGGAGAGTGACCTAGTAGCGATCAGTGAAGAGGCGGGGCCAGGAGCTCGGACTCGACCCCCGCAACCTCAACTAGGTGAGTACAACTAGGTGAGTACACACACACACACACACACAAGGATGTTCCAGAGACTGGACACAGTAACAAGGGGACACAGTTGGAAGTTGAAGACATAGATGAATCAAAGGGATGTTAGGAAGTATTTCTTCAGCCACAGAGTAGTCAGGAAGTGGAATAGTTTGGGAAGCGATGTAGAGTCAGGATCCATACATAGCTTTAAGCAGAGGTACGATAAAGCTCATGGTTCAGGGAGAGTGACCTAGTAGCGACCAGTGAAGAGGCGGGGCCAGGAGCTTGGACTCGACCCCTGCAACCTCAACTAGGTGAGTACACACACACACACAGTTCTAGGACCAGTGCTATTTTTGATATATGCGAACGACATGATGGAAGGAATCGACTCTGAAGTGTCCCTATTCGCAGATGATGTGAAGCTGATGAGAAGAATTAAATCGGATGAGGATGAGGCAGGACTGCAAAGAGACCTGGACAGGCTGGACATGTGGTCCAGAAACTGGCTTATCGAATTCAACCCTACCAAATGCAAAGTCATGAAGATTGGGGAGGGGCAAAGAAGACCGCAGACAGAGTATAGGCTAGGTGGACAAATACTACAGACCTCACTCAGGGAGAAAGACCTTGGGGTGACCATAGCACCGAGCACGTCACCGGAGGCACACATCAACCAAATAACTGCTGCAGCATACGGGCGCCTTGCAAACCTGAGAATAGCGTTCCGATACCTTAATAAGGAATCGTTCAAGACACTGTACACTGTGTATGTTAGGCCCATACTGGAGTATGCAGCACCAGTCTGGAACCCACACCTGGTCAAGCACGTCAAGAAGTTAGAGAAAGTACAAAGGTTTGCAACAAGGATAGTCCCAGAGCTCAGGGGAATGTCGTACGAGGAAAGGTTGAGGGAAATCGGACTGACGACACTGGAGGACAGAAGGGTCAGGGGAGACATGATAACGACATACAAGATACTGCGGGGAATAGACAAGGTGGACAGAGATAGGATGTTCCAGAGAGGGGACACAGAAACAAGGGGTCACAACTGGAAGCTGAAGACTCAGACGAGTCACAGGGACGTTAGGAAGTATTTCTTCTGTCATAGAGTCGTCAGAAAGTGGAATAGCCTAGCAAGTGAAGTAGTGGAGGCAGGAACCATACATAGTTTTAAGAAGAGGTATGACAAAGCTCAGGAAGCAGAGAGGGAGAGGACCTATTAGCGATCAGTGAAGAGGCGGGGCCAGGAGCTGAGTCTCGACCCCTGCAACCACAATTAGGTGAGTACAATTAGGTGAGTACACACATACACACACACACACACACACACACACACACACACACACACACACACACACACACACACACACACACACACACACACACACACACACACACGCACGCACACACACACACACTCACATACACACATACACACACACACACACACACACACAAACACACACACACACAAACACAGGGATGTTAGGAAGTATTTCTTCAGCCACAGAGTAGTCAGTAAGTGGAATAGTTTGGGAAGCGATGTAGTGGAGGCAGGATCCATACATAACTTTAAGCAGAGGTATGATAAAGCTCACGGTTCAGTAGGTCGGACTCGACCCCTGCAACCTCAACTAGGTGACTACAACTAGGTGAGTACACACACACACACACACACACACACACACACACACACACACACACACACACACACACACACACAGACACACACACACACACGCACACAAACACACACACACACACACACACACACACACACACACACACACACACACACACACACACACACACACACACACACACGTGGTAATGTTTTATTAACAGGAAGCATAGTCAGTGTATTTTTCCAGAATCGTCTGTAACATACCACTGTGGATAAAATACTTTGCCATATCTTGAGCATTTCTGAGTAAGTTGTCTCTGAATTCATTAATTTTAACCAACACAGTTAAGGTAAGAACAGACGTCTTCTTCGAGGGGCCCGGCCGAGATTTGGCAGACGATAACTCGACACCTTCACCAGCCTTGGAAGGCTGCAGCCAGTTCCTCACTGAACGTTCACACACACTAACATTCTCCACTATTTCTTTCGTCTGGTGCCCAGCTTTGTGAAGCCCTTTGAGTTGAGCTATATTTTCAGAGGTATTAAAGAGTTCTTTTTACCCATAATCAAAGATGTATAGCCTCAAAACCAAAGTTAACATTTCACAAAAGATGGGACAGATGAGAGACAAAAGTGCAACACTTCCTCTCACACGGCAGCCACGTGAGCAATGAGAAGTCACTGTGAGGTGTGGCGGAAGGCCGTGACGTCATGCTAATGGCTGCTACCCAGCAGAATGCGCTGACGAGAAAAGACCTCCCTGTATGGTAGGCCTTTGATTTTCATCACAGCATTATGCCTGGGAGCTCACCCGGCATAATGCCGTGACGAGCACTGTATACGTAAGGAAACGAGCCAAATGTTTCCACCCTTGCCGGGAATCGAACCAGGGACACCCAGCTTGTGAAGCGAGAGCGTTGCCTACCAGGCCACGGGCCACCCTACACAGATGGAAACGTTGGGCATGTTTCGTTAAACCTGCTGCCCCGGCTCACCAAGCAGTAAGCAGGTAACTGGGTGTCAATCGACTGTTGTGGGTCACATCCTGAGGGAACAAGACTAAAGGACCACAATGGAAATAAGACTGACAGTCAGTCCTCGATGACGCACTGACTTTCTTGTGTTATCCTTCGTGACTAACCCTCCAACGGGTTGAAAATCCTAACAAATCTTATCAAATTTTAACCAAGCAACCATCACAGTATCTGGTAAAGACTCAAAGGATATTACGAAAGTGTTATCAACGGAACTACATCATGCAGAACAATGCTTAGTATACACCAAATTATCTCTGCTATCTATTCCGACAGAACAAGATATTGGCAAGTCTTCTAAGCAAGTTTTTTTTTTTAATTATCAACTACCTTTAATAACTCTAATAGGCGCACCTCCGTGTCTTCATTAACACTGGTATGTAGCAGTACTTTAAAATACTTAAGTAAAATATCTCTTATTTACTTATTTAACAGTTTTCTTCTATCTCCATTGTAGACCCTTTGAAATATCTAGGAATAATTCACAAATAACTCGCACGTAGTACATTAAATCTTATGACGATGTTTCGGTCCGACTTGGACTAAGTCGGACCAAAACGTCGTCACAAGTCTCATACTCTTGTTTGCGGATTATTTGCGTATGGTTCCAGTCGCTGTATCGTACCTGTTTATTTTTTATATCCAGAAATATCTTTTGACCCGTGCATATAAGGTGAATTAAAAATTAATAATAATAATAAAGATAAGCAAACTCCAGATTGAAGAAAGAAAAAAAAAATGTTCTAGAGAGTTAACAGCCCAGATAACATAATAAAGCCAAGTCATCAGACTGTATAAACAGTCACCATGCCTACCAGCTCTGGAAAGCATAGGACCTAATGTTATATTTTAAGAAAAATGTACAAAACGTGTTTTATTTACGAGGAGGAAACTGAGGGTTGAACTTCTGGCCGAATGGACGTAAAGCGAGTGTGGTACCACTGTACCACAGGTATTATGCGGTACGCGTCGTGAATGATTTACTTATAAACTCACCTTCTTGTCTGTACGTACCTACATAAAGTTCCACTTTAGAAAGACGACTAAGATAAAAGTGTAAAATCATTTTTACAGAATGTGCAAGCGCAACTCCGACAGGTTTGGGTAAGTAAACACGACCTGCGTAACTAGGTTTTCAATGGTGAAACGTTTCCCTCGGAGAAGAGTTTATCAAATTATGAAATATCCTATGAAATCAGAAACGCCTACCCTGAGCGCTTATGAAGTATTTGTACGTCATAAATTTATCGCTCCTTGCACATGCGCACGATGAGTCGCATACTGACGTCACCCACTGCAGACCACCTCAGTCAGTGCCATGCTGGCCTTTGCCCAAGAGCTCACTAAGGCACTTATTTTGAGGACATACTCGTACCGCCACTCTAGTGAGAGAAGCACATTAAACTTCTCATTAAATCCAAAGTAAAGTTTTTGACATTCGCGAAGCCTAACTTAGTTACAACAGAAGAAAGCTTCAGTGATGCACAGGTCCAAAAATAACCCGCGAGGGACGGCCGCCGGAGGATCAATGTATGGACACGGGCGCCAGTGTTTCACCTATGACGACAAGGGCCATTGTCAAAGTAGCCAGCCGCATCCGTTGCCACCTGAACCTGTGAGGGACCGACGCAACAGAACAAACAACTCGGGTTCAGGTCATCCCTCGTATAGTCGAAGATCCCCCCTGTACGGCCATGAGCCTCAGTGTTACAACATAGATAACAAGTGCCATTGCGCCAGCAGCCAGCCATTTCGACTGCCGCCAGAGACTCCTATTAATTTACACATGCCTCTAGAGCCTCCACTCACCATTCGGATGACACCAGAACAAATCTGGGGACAATACAGCAGTCTGCAGCAACAGAATAACCAGGAGCAGGAACAAGTAGGCAACAACGGTAGTTCAGCTTGTATCATACCTCCATTAGTTGGTGCTGATGATAAACCTCCTTCTTACGACTCTCTCTTTCCCATCGTACAAGAAGAATTAATGGACAGAAAAGACAAAGTTTGAGAAAACAAATGTCAGTGAAAAAGTAAAAACTACTCAAAAGTTATTTTTTTATTTTCATTAATTTCATGTGATATGCGTTTTTTTATGTGCATCCAGGATGGGTTAATTTGTAGCAAAGACATTATGCGCTCAGGATAATTTGGTCTGCAACGATGTTTATGTGTGTGGAGACTAGACTCGTCTGCAGCAATGTTTATGTGTGTGTGTGTAGGGTAAGTTCAATTTGCAACGACGTTTGTATGCAAGGTAAGGTCTGCAGCAGCAGTGCATGTGTGTGTTCAGGACAGATTCATCTGAAGCAGTATTAATGCACGTGCTGGGAAGGCTAGTCTTCACCGATGTTTACATATGTTCAGGCTAGGTTGACCTGCAACAACATTCACTGTGACACCATTTGCTCCGAAGGAAATCTTGCTGGTGGATTATCTCTGTACAGGGAAAACATGAGCTGAAGAAACGGCTAACAACATCTACGCATGAATATATTTATCATCTTAAATCACAGCTAACCCACTGATTAGAATCAATGTTAACGACGTTTTGCTCCGTCGTGGACCATTATCATCTAGAAAATATTACATGACTGACCGAAGTGTCTAGTTTTATCTCCCGTTGGTGAGCTGCTTGACAATAATAATAATAATAATAATAATAATAATAATAATAATAATAATAATAATAATAATAATAATAATAATAATAATAATAATAATAATAATAATAAGAATAAGAATAAGAATAAAACTATTTCCAAAGATACATGGATTTTACAAAATTGAATGACATTTTATACGACAGGATACATGGAAAAGCCCTTGGTTAGGCAGAGCATTTCGGGCAAGCTGAAACGTAACATAAGATTAATAGAACATAATGAACATTTTACATACATGTATGCAAAAACATTACGTGATATTTAATGCAATAATTTCAAAGCTAGATGTAGTGACAAAGAATGTTGCAAAGTTTCGGTTCATAAGTTTTGCTGTTTCGCATCTTTGACTCTTCAATGTAGAGTCAAATACGAGGTATATCACAAAAGGATACAATGCAATTGTTTGAGCATGTGGAAAAAACTGCAGTAAGAAGGAATTGCCTTTATATTTAGTAGATAGGGATAAGGGCATTGTGTGTTGTCATTGTGATTGTTATGAGAGATGCCTTTTGTTGGGCTAAGATTGGTTTGAGGTGAGTTCTGAACTGGATCCCTATGCACAGACTCCATATGTGATGTATGGGTAGATGAGGGGGAATTTGTAAGGCGATAGGAGGACCATAATGGCGAATGTTGGAGAGTATCTTTACCCTCTTAAATACTTTTGTTCTTAAGAGTTAGATATCGGTAATAAATTTCAGTTTGTTATCTACTGTTAGGCCTAGGAATCTTCCCCCTCTTTTGTGTCATATGAGTACCATTTATTCTTGTATCTAATGATGGGCATGTATATTCCGAAAAGATATATAGAATGACTTTTCAATAAAGGGGTGAGTTTGATAGAAACCCTCCATGTGTGGACCTTTCATCAAGTTCATTATAAGCTATGGTGTCCGAGCGAAGTCCGAGCCCGAAATTAAAAAAAAAAAGAAAAATAGTTTCTACGTGAACAGAGTACAGGTTTTATGTGCTGGGTGGCGCTAGGTAGGTCGTTGATATACGCCTAGCAGAAGTTCCCAACGTTTTCACCACCAAGGACCCCTTTTATTTAAAATAATTTCCCACGGACTCAAGGCTTTTGTAAGGTCTGTCTACTCAACAAGACGATTTTATTAACTAAGAACAAACTCGTTTTCCCAGTTTCATCCCTCAGTTCAAAGACATACGTAATTGAGTATGCTATTAAATAAATGGCAGTATTAAAAAAAAACTGGAAACGGCTTTGAAATTTTTTAAGTTTATGTTCATCAGCTTTATCGTGGGTAATTATACAGTTTACACTGCAGCCTCATGAAATTTTGAACTTAGCTCCGGGGGCCCCCTAGTACTACCTTGGTGGATCCCCAGTAATACCTTGGTGGATCCCGAGTAATACCTTGGTGGACCCCCCGGTACGACATTAGTAGATCCCCATGACTACCCGGTGCACCCCCAATACTATCATGATCGACCCCCAGTACTACCATGATGGACCCCCCAATACTACCTTGGCGGATCCCTAGCACAACTTTGGTGGACCCAGAGTACTACCTTGGAGGACCCCTAGTACTACCATGATGGACCCCAGAACTACCTTAGTGGACCCCCAGTACTACTTTGACAGACCCCCAGTACTACCATGGCTGAACCCCCATTACTAGCACGGTGAACCCCCAGTACTACCATGGCGGACTCCCAGTACTACCATGGCGGACCCCCAGTACTACCATGGCGGACCCCAGTACTATTTAAGTGGACCCCCAGTACTACCATGGTGAATCCCCAGTACCTACTACCATGATGGACCCTCAGTACTACCTTGGCGGATCCCCAGTACTACCTTGGTGGACCCACAGTACTACCTTGACGATCCCCCAGTACTACCATGGTTGACCCCCATTACTAGCACGATGAACCCCCAGTACTACCATGGCAGACCCCAGTACTACCTTAGTGGACCCCCAGTACTACCATGGTGGATCCCCAGTACTACCTTGCTGGACCACAGTACTACCTTGGTGGACCCCCGGTACGACCACCTTGGTGAATTCCCAGGACTACCTTGGTGGGCCCCCAGTACTATCATGATCGACCCCCAGTACTACCATGGTGGATCCCCATACTACCTTGGTGGACCACAGTATTACCTTGGTGGATCCCCAGTACTTCCTTGGTGGACCACAGTACTATCTTGGTGGACCCCCGGTACGACCACCTTGGTGAATTCCCAGGACTATCTTGGTGGACCCCCGGTACGACCACCTTGGTGAATTCCCAGGACTATCTTGGTGGACCCCAAGTACTATCTTGGTGGATCCCCAGTGTTACATTGGCGGACCCACAGTACTACCATGAAGTACTACCAGTACTATCCTGATGGAACCCCAGTACTACCTTGGTGGACCCCAGTGCTACCATGGCGGACCCAAAGTAATATCTTGGTGGATCCCCAGTACTACATTGGCGGACCCACAGTACTATCATGATGGACCCCCAGTACTGCCTTGGTGGACCCCCAGTACTACCTTGGTGGACCAACAGTACTGCCTTGGCGGACGCCCAGTACTACCTTGGTAGACCAACAGTACTGCCTTGGTGGACCCCCAGTACTACCTTGATGGACCTCCAGTACTACCTTGGCGGACCCCCAGTACTGCCTTGAGGGACCCCCATTACTACCATGATGGACCCCAAGTACTACCATGGCGGACCCCCAGTACTACCTTGGTGGACCCCAGTACTACCTTGACGGACCCCCAGTATTACCATGATGGGCCCCCAGTACTACCTTGACGGACCCCCAGTACTATCATGATGGACCCCCAGTACTACCTTGGCGGACCCCTAGTACTACCTTGGCGGACCCCAAACTACCTTGACGGACCCCCAGAATTATCATGAAGGACCCCCAGTACTACCTTGGTGAACCCCCAGTACTACCTTGGCGGACCCCCAGTACTACCTCGGTGGACCCCTAGTAATACCTTGACGGACCCCCAGTTCTACCATGATGGACCCCCAGTACTACCATGGCGGACCCACAGTACTACCTTGGCGGACCCCAGTACTACCTTGGTGGACCCACAGTACTACCTTGATGGACCCACAGTACTGCCTTGGTGGACCCACAGTACTACCATGGCGGACCCCCAGTACTACCTTGGTGGACCCCCAGTACTACCATTGCGGACCCACAGTACTACCTTGGTGGACCCCAATACTACCTTGGTGGACCCCAGTACTACCTTGGTGGACCCACAGTACTACCTTGGTGGACCCCAGTACTACCTTGGTGGACCCACTGTACTACCATGGCGGATCCCCAGTACTACCTTGGCGGATCCCCAGTACTACACTGGGGGACCCACAGTACTACCATGATGGACCCCAGTACTGCCTTGGCGGAACCCCAGTACTACGTTAGCGGATACCCAGTACTACCTTGGTGGACCCACAGTACAACCATGGCGGATCCCACAGTGCTACTTTGGTGGACTCTCAGTACTGCCTTGGTGGCCCCCAGTACTACCATGATGGACCCCCAGTACTACCATGGCGGACCCCCAGTACTACCTTGGCGGACCCCCAAGATTAACATGATGGACCCCCAGTACTACCATGGCGGACCCTGATTAGTACCTTAGTGGACCCCCAATACTACCATGGTGGACCCCCAGTACTACCTTGATTGGTCCTCAGTACTACCATGGTGGATCCCCATTACTACCTTTGTTGACCCCAGTACTGCCTTGGTGGACCCCCACTTCTACCTTGATTGGTCCCAAGTACTACCTTGGCGCACCCCCAGTACAATCTTAGTGGACCCCCAGTACTACCATGGTGGATCCCCAGTACTACCTTTGTGGACCCCAGTACTATCTTGGCGGACCCCCAGTACTACCATCATGGACCCCAAGTACTACAATGATTTACCCTTAGTACTATCATGGCGGACCCCAGTATAAACATGGCAGATCCCCAGTACTACATTGGCGGACCCCCAGTATTACCTTAGTGGACTCCAGGACTACCATGGTGGATCCCCAGTAATACCTTGGTGGACCCCAGTAGTACTTTGGCGGACCCCCAGTACTACCATTATCAACCCCAAGTACTACCATGATGGACCCCAAGTACTACCATGGTGGACCCCCCAATGCTACTATGGCTGACCCCCAGTACTACCTCGGTGAACCGCCAGTACTACCATGGTGGATCTCCAGTACTACCTTGGCGACCCCCAGTACTACCTTGGTGTACCCCCAGTACTACCTTGGCAGATCCCCAGTACTACCTTGACGGATCCCCAGTATTACCTTGGTGGACCAACAGTACTACCATGGCGAATCCCCAGTACTACAAGGATGGATCCCGAGATCTACCTTGTGGAACCCCGGAAATCCGCTGATTGCCTTCTATTGCACCAGGTGCTCTCTGACCCTATGGGTTTAGCACTTCCCCCCTGAAAAAATCTAAATAATCCCTGGATGGAGGAGTGAGCCCTCAGAAGTTAACACAACTGACCACTGCTCACACTGAATGACCCACAAGGGTTTAGCGCTTTATGTGTTACAATGTAAAGTTAATATATGTACTTTTAACTGCATTCTAAAATAATAATAATAATAATATAATTATTATTAGTAGTAGTAGTATTAGTATTATTGTTATTATTATTATTATTATTATTATTATTATTATTATTATTATTATTATTATTATTATTATTATTATTTTCATTATTTGTATTATTATTATTATCATTGTAATAATAATAACAATAATAATAA
>NC_091313.1:23788073-23828073 GCF_038502225.1 Cherax quadricarinatus
AGGACTCGTTATGTTCTTCCCATTATTTCTGTTTCCCTTGGGAACAAACCTCTCCTCTGCCTCCTTGCATTTTGTTGCTACATAGTCCATCATTTCTTGTACTGGTTTTCCTGTCAGTTCCCTCTCCCACTGAATGTCTTGAAGGAAGTTCATCATGCCTGAGTAGTTCCCCCTTTTGTAGTTTGTTTTTTCCCAGCCTATTCCTGCTACTCTCTCCACTTGGAGCTCAACTATGTAGTCGAAGCACAGGACCACATGATCACTAGCTCCCAGGGGCCTTTCATACATGATACCCTCGATGTCCGAACTACTCATGGTGAATACAAGGTCCAACCTTGCTGGTTCATCCTCTCCTCTCTCTCTGGTAGTGTCTCTAACATGTTGATGCATGAGGTTTTCCAGTACCATATCCATCATCTTGGCTCTCCATGTTCCGGGACCCCCATGGGGCTCCAGGTTTTCCCAGTCAATCTCCTTGTGATTGAAGTCACCCATATCTAGTAACTTTGCTCCCCCCATGTGTGCTCTCCTGGCCACCTTGGCTAGTGTGTCGATCATTGCTCTGTTGCTCTCATCGTATTCTTCTCTTGGCCTCCTGCAGTTCTGTGGTGGGTTGTACATTACTGCAATTATCACCTTATGTCCCTCAGACTGGATTGTTCCTACTAAGTAGTCCCTTTCGCCCGTGCCATCCATTCCTTCCATTTTCTCAAAACCCCACTGGTTTTTAATGAGCAGTGCAACTCCTCCTCCCCCTCTCCTCCCTCTGTCTTTCCTGAGGATTTGATATCCGGATGGAAAGATTGAATCTGTTATTATTCTGGTGAGTTTTGTTTCTGTGAGTGCTATTATGTCTGGGGATGTCTCTTTGATTCTTTCGTGCCACTCCTCATACTTGTTTGTTATTCCATCTGCATTTGTATACCACACCTTCAACTTCTTTTCTAAGACTGTGGTCTGGGAGGTATATTGGGGTTGGGGAAGTGGGAGACCTGGTAAGGAACTATGGGTTGTTGCTGTGGGGGTGGAGTTTGTAATGTAGTGGGTGGGGGCATTGGATGTGGCATGGGTGTTTTGATTTAGAGTGTTTGGTTGCACTGGGGTTGACCTGGTTGGGAGGCTTCTATAGGAAGTTGTGAGGGAGGCTGTATTTGATCTTCCTGGGTCTGGGATCTCCTGTCTGTCTTCTCCATCCCCTCTCTTTCCTCCTTTCGCCTTTGTACCATCTCTCTCAGTTTCTGCCTTTCTTCTTGTGTTCTGTCGCGGTCGAGATACACCTTCCTGTATGCCGTCATGTCCCTTAATCGTGCTTTCTCCTGCAGGATCCTGGTCCGAGTCGCTTCTGCCTTGAAGGTCACTCTCACTGGCCGGGTTCTTTTTTTTACAAACCCCCCTATTCTCCAAAAATTTTCCAGCTGGGTCATATCGTCTTCTCCTATTGCTTTCATGATGCTTTCAATTGCTTTTTTTCCCCCTTGTTTTCTTGCTTCATATGTTTCCCTCTCGACTTCCTGGAGCCCATACACAAAGACTGACCTCACCCTTTCATTCTCCCACTGCATATCCCTGTGTATCCCCTCATTTAATTTGGTTTCCTCCACTGCAGCTTTCCTTTCATCAGTTTCACTGGCTAATGTACTTGGGCTCAGTGGACTGTCATTTTCCCTTCTCGGCTTTCCTTGGGCTCCGTTGTTGTCTGTTAGGGCCTCCACATAAAGCTTAGCTCTTTCATTTGCTACAGTCTCCTCTGATAGAGCTTCTCCATGCAGTTGTGCCCCTTCTTTCCCTACAGTCCCCTTATTTGTGGCTGAGGTAGCAGTCTCTGTTGTCAATCCCAAAATGTTCTTTAGTTCTTTAGGCTGTTTCAGATTTTTCAATTCCTCTTCTAAACTCTGTATCCTAGCTTCTGCTGCTTTGACATGCACCTCCCACTTCCTGCTTTCCATATCTATCCTCTCTTCCATTCTCATGCTAAGTTCTTCTAGTTTCTTTTCCCATTCATGATCCCTTTTTATGAGCTCTGCTGCCCAATCTTCCTTTGCAGTTTCCTCCTCCTGTCCCTTGGTTTTTCTTGTTGCTCTCTGGCAACCCATTTTTGTTTTATCCTGATTGCCTCAGAGTGGGAAACCTATGTAGTTCTGTATGTTAGGTTAGTAGTGTGTATGTCAGAGTGGGGGGGGGAAGTAGTGGAGGAACTGTGGCTATGTGGGAGTGGGGAGGGGTGGGGAGGGTTTAGGGTGAACGGGGGAGGGGAGGGTGAACGAGGGAGGGGAGGGATCAGGGGAAGTAGTGAGATGTCGGTGGTGAGGGGGAGAGTATGTGTGTCTGGATGTGTACTCACCTATTTGTACTCACCTATTTGTGGTTGCAGGGGTCGAGTCCTAGCTCCTGGCCCCGCCTCTTCACCGGTTGCTACTAGACCCTCTCTCTCCCCGCTCCATGAGCTTTATCAAACCTCGTCTTAAAACTGTGTATGGTTCCTGCCTCCACTACGTCATTTTCTAGGCTATTCCACTGCCTTACAACTCTATGACTGAAGAAATACTTCCTACTATCTCTCTGACTCATTTGTGTCTTCAACTTCCAATTGTGGCCTCTTGTTTCTGTGTCCCCTCCCTGGAACATCCTGTCCATGTCCACCTTGTCTATTCCACGCAGTATTTTATATGTCGTTATCATGTCTCCCCTGACCCTCCTGTCCTCCAGTGTCGTCAGGCCGATTTCCCTTAATCTTTCTTCATAGGACATTCCCCTTAGCTCTGGAACTAACCTTGTTGCAAACCTTTGTACTTTCTCTAGTTTCTTGACGTGCTTTATCAAGTGCGGGTTCCAAACAGGTGCTGCATACTCCAGTATGGGCCTGACATACACGGTGTACAGTGTCTTGAATGATTCCTTACTAAGGTGTCGGAATGCTGTTCTCAGGTTTGCCAGGCGCCCATATGCTGCAGCAGTTATCTGATTGATGTGTGCTTCCGGAGACATGCTCGGTGTTATACTCACCCCAAGATCTTTCTCCTTGAGTGAGGTTTGCAGTCTTTGGTCACCTAGCCTATACTCTGTCTGTGGTCTTCTGTGCCCTTCCCCTATCTTCATGACTGCATTTGGCAGGATTAAATTCGAGAAGCCATTTGCTGGACCAGGTGTCCAGTCTGTCCAGGTCTCTTTGAAGTCCTGCCTGGTCCTCATCAGATTTAATTCTCCTCATTAACTTCACATCATCTGCAAACAGGGACACTTCTGAGTCTAACCCTTCCGTCATGTCGTTCACATATACCAAAAATAGCACTGGTCCTAGGACCGACCCCTGTGGGACCCCGCTCGTCACAGGTGCCCACTGTGATACATCATTACGTACCATGACTCGTTGTTGCCTCCCTGTCAGGTATTCTCTGATCCATTGCAGTGCCCTTCCTGTTATATGCGCCTGATGCTCTAGCTTCTGCACTAATCTCTTGTGAGGAACTGTGTCAAAGGCCTTCTTGCAGTCCAAGAAGATGCAATCAACCCACCCCTCTCTCTCTTGTCTTACTTCTGTTATTTTATCATAAAACTCCAGAAGGTTTGTGACACAGGATTTGCCTTCCGTGAATCCGTGCTGGTTGGCATTTATACTCCTGTTCCGTTCCAGGCGCGTTCCAGGTGTGTGTGTGTGTGTGTGTGTGTGTGTGTGTGTGTGTGTGTGTACTCACCTAGTTGTACTCACCTAGTTGAGGTTGCGGGGGTCGAGTCCAAGCTCCTGGCCCCGCCTCTTCACTGATCGCTACTAGGTCACTCTCCCTGAGCCGTGAGCTTTATCATACCTCTGCTTAAAGCTATGTATGGATCCTGCCTCCACTACATCGCTTCCCAAACTATTCCACTTACTGACTACTCTGTGGCTGAAGAAATACTTCCTAACATCCCTGTGATTCATCTGTGTCTTCAGCTTCCAACTGTGTCCCCTTGTTACTGTGTCCAATCTCTGGAACATCCTGTCTTTGTCCACCTTGTCAATTCCTCTCAGTATTTTGTATGTCGTTATCATGTCCCCCCTATCTCTCCTGTCCTCCAGTGTCGTCAGGTTGATTTCCCTTAACCTCTCCTCGTAGGACATACCTCTTAACTCTGGGACTAGTCTTGTTGCAAACCTTTGCACTTTCTCTAGTTTCTTTACGTGCTTGGCTAGGTGTGGGTTCCAAACTGGTGCCGCATACTCCAATATGGGCCTAACATACACGGTGTACAGGGTCCTGAATGATTCCTTATTAAGATGTCGGAATGCTGTTCTGAGGTTTGCTAGGCGCCCATATGCTGCAGCAGTTATTTGGTTGATGTGCGCTTCAGTGTGTGTGTGTGTGTGTGTGTGTGTGTGTGTGTGTGTGTGTGTGTGTGTGTGTGTGTGTGTGTGTGTGTGTGTATGTGTGTGTGTGTGTGTAAATAAAACTGATAATTTATTAGAGTCCAGGTTTAGAGAGAACTTGAACTTTTTTTTTTTGTTCTAGTATTATAGATCTTCGACAACTTTTTGCGTGAATATCTTCAACTCGTTTGTTGCGAGTGTCTTCCAGCCATCAATAATTGTCTTCATTGCTACACAGATAAACCAGAAACACCTTATCAAATGATAAAGCAATACTATGATAACACTGTCCATTCATTGGAGCGCCACTAGGCTGGATCCATTCTTCTTTTCCTTGCATCAAGACTGATTACACGCAATTGCGTTTTCCTGGGAAACTGAAATAATAATAATCTTTATTTCTACAAGTACATGTACAAGGTAAACAGATCTATCTGACATCAGTGACATACTACTATATAGAAAGCCCCTTGTTATGCAAAGTATTTTGGTCAGTTTTGTCCCAAAGATGCGACCCACAACAGTCGGTTAGCACTCAGGTACCTATTTTACTGCTAGGTGAAAAGGGACAGCAGATATCTTAAGGAAACACGTCCTAATGTTATCACCCGTACTGGGGATCGAACAACAGATCTCAGTGTGTAATATGATAATAATAATAATAATAATAATAATAATAATAATAATAATAATAATAATAATAATAATAATAATAATAATAATAATAATAATAATGAAAGCATTGTAACAACGTTCATAATAATAATAATAATAATAATAATAATAATAATAATAATAATAATAATAATAATAATAATAATAATAATAATAATAATAATAATAAAAATGCCACATACATGGAGATTAATGACGATAAACAGTGGATAAGTGGGTAGAGTGTGGGAGGCGTTGCATTAGAGATAAAGGGGGAGTTGACGAGAGGGAGGAGGAGTAGGAGGAGGGAGATAGAGAAGTGAGGGAAAGGAAGTTGGGGAATCGAGGGGAAGGGGGAGAAGGAGAAGTGAGGGAGAGAAAGTTGAGGAATCTAGGAGAGCAAGGGCAAAGAAAATGGAGACGAGGAAAGAAATAGCGAAAATGAAGGATATAGAGAGAAAGGGATGGGAGGGAGGGAGAGGAATGGAGATGAAATCAGAGGGAAGAGTGGCGGAATATAGGAAGTGAGAGGGATATGGAGAGAATATGAGGGATAGTGATAAAAGGTACAAAATACCGACACGATGGAAAAATAAACACAAATGAAGTATAATGTGATTTTTCTCGACTACGTCTCGCCCACACTGGACTTTATCAAGTTACAAAGAAAACTGTTTGTGACTTAATTCAAGTTACAAACAGATGCGTTTGTGACTTAATTCAAGTTACAAACAGATAAAGCCCATACTTGATAAAGCCCATACTTGATAAAGCCCATACTTAATAAAGCCCATATATGATAAAGCCCATACTTGATAAAGCCCATACATGATAAAGCCCATACTTGATAAAGCCCATACTTGATAAAGCCCATATATGATAAAGCCCATACTTGATAAAGCCCATACTTGATAAAGCCCATACTTGATAAAGCCCATACTGATTTGTGTTTATTTTTCCATATTAATAATAGAGAGCACTAAATTGATGGGATTCATTTAGCTGCAGTTATTGTCAATGTGACTGGTGGGAAGCCGCCCTGTCAGATAACATTATCGCAATATTCTGGGAGATCCCTGATAAACGATTTCGTGGAAATTGCCTAATTGCTGAAACACATAGCCGGCTTAACAGGTCTCAGTCGAATACAGGCTGTTTATAACACTGGGGAAAGCAGATGCAATTTTGAGGTGATTAGTCCCTAATGACTGATTACCTGAAAATTCTACTTTTAACAGCAACACCAATAATAATAATAATAATAATATTAATAATAATAATAATAATAATATATATATATATATATATATATATATATATATATATATATATGCAATAAGATCACAGTAAACAGGTGATTTCAAAATATGCAAAACAACCACTCTGAAAGAATAGAGAAATTCCAAGCGCTTTCGTGACTACTCACATTATCAAGGAACTATGAAAGTAAAGCATCCAAGGAAGCTATATAAGGGGTCTGGTCGGCACCTCACTATCAGATCCCACAACGGTTTAAACACGTGACGCGCGGCGAGCCAACTTGGAAAGGTCCTTGGCACAACTCACCCAACAAACTATTCTACCCAAGAAATAAGAAATTTTAAAGATTATTTGTCTAGTGTATTATTAAATTCTTCCCAAATTCTAATAATTAAAATTAATTTATAATTAATAGAATTTGGGAAGAATTTAATAATACACTAGACAAATAATCTTTAAAATTTCTTATTTCTTGGGTAGAATAGTTTGTTGGGTGAGTTGTGCCAAGGACCTTTCCAAGTTGGCTCGCCGCGCGTCACGTGTTTAAACCGTTGTGGGATCTGATAGTGAGGTGCCGACCAGACCCCTTATATAGCTTCCTTGGATGCTTTACTTTCATAGTTCCTTGATAATGTGAGTAGTCACGAAAGCGCTTGGAATTTCTCTATTCTTTCAGAGTGGTTGTTTTGCATATACATATATATTATATTTATATATACATATATATTATATACATATATATATATATTATATATATAATATATATATATATAAATATTATATATATATATATATATATATATATATATATGTATATATATATATATATATATATATATATATATATATATATATATATATATATATATATATATATATATATATATATATATATATATATATATATATATATATATATATATATATATATATATATATATATATATATATGTATGTATGTATGTATATATATGAAAGGTCACTGTATTTTAGGTTTTGTGATCAGGAGCTGATTCTCGCCCCCTGCATCTACAATTAGGTGAGTACACACAGGCGTCCGAGTGTCTGCGCCTGGTTGGCACTTCCCGACACTATGGCACTATACTAGCAATCCATTACTGAAGCCCAAATCCTATTAGCTGAAAGGAAATGAAAATGAAGACTATCAACGAGGGTCATTAAGGCTACATGTCACCTGTACACCACTAGTCAAGGAAACTTTGATTCGAATTTGGAATTAAAGTAAACGTCCAGTGTATAATACAGAGATTGATACACACCTCTCGGTGTTTATATATATATATATATATATATATATATATATATATATATATATATATATATATATATATATATATATGTGTGTATATATATATATATATATATATATATATATATATATATATATATATATATATATATATATATATATATATATATATATATATACAGTGGTCCCTCGTTGTTCGTAATTAATCCGTTCCTGGAGCCGTTACTATAAACGAAATTTACGATTTACGAATCAATTTTCCCCATAAGAAATAATGTAAATACAATTAATCCGTTCCTGACACCCAGAAGTATTAAAAAAATTTTTTTTTTAACATGAAATATACATGTAGTACATAAACAATACAATGGGAAATGATGTATGAAACATTAACAGCATAACACTTACCTTTATTGGAGATTCTTCTTAGTGTATGGGAGACTGGAGGAGGAGAGAGAGTGGATTGTTTATAGTTTGGAAGGGGAATCCCCTTCCATCAACACCTCAGGTACCAATTGCTTTTCTGGGGTTGCTTCTCTTCTTTGTTTCTTAATGCCACTAGGACCACCTTGAGAGTCACTGGAGTCCTGTCTCACAAAATAACTGTGGAGAGAGCTCTGTTTCTGGCGTCTCTTTAACACTTCCCTAAAATGGCCCAAGACTTTGTCACTGTACATGTTGCCAACCTGGCTTGCAACAACCTTGTTAGGGTGATGTTTCTCCATAAAGCTTTCCATCTTACCTCACAAAGTAAAAATCTCTTTAATTTCTGAAGAAGGCACCTTCTTCCATCTCTCTTCCTCCTCCTCTGCAGCAAGATTCTGAGCTGCGATGTGTTGCTCTTCCTGCTGAAGCTCTTGCAGCTCCTCAGTGGTTAGCTCTTCATTGTGGTCTTCCACCAATTCTTCCACATCCTCCAAACTCACATCTAACCCCATGGAACTCCCCAGTGCCATAATTGATTTTTCAACAGACATAGGCTCATTAGGGTCAGTCCCAAATTCTTCAAAATCCCTCTTGTCGACACAATCTGGCCACAATTTTCTCCAGGCAGAGTTCAAAGTCCTGGTAGTCACTCCCTCCCAAGCCATACCTATAAGGGTTATGCAGTGGAGGATGCTGAAGTGTTCTCTCCAAAATTCCCTTAGGGTCAAGTGAGTGTCTGTGGTCACAGTCAAGCACCTGTGAAACATTGCTTTTGTGTAGAGTTTTTTTAAAGTTTGCAATAACCTGCTGGTCCATGGATTGGAGGAGAGGAGTGGTATTCGGGGGCAAGAACTTTACTGTGATGAACCCAAACTCCTCGAAAATTATGTCATCCAAGTTTGGAGGATGAGCAGGTGCATTGTCCATTACTAGCAGGCACTTGAGATCCAATTTCTTTTCCAGGAGATACTCCTTCACACTAGGGTCAAACACTTCATTGAACCACTCGACAAAAATTTCCCTCGTGACCCATGCCTTACTATTAGATTTCCAAAACACACACAATTTACTCTTCATAACATTGTTTTTCCTGAACACTCTGGGATTTTCAGAATGGTACACTAGTTATGGCTTCACTTTGAAATCCCCACTAGCATTAGCACAGAACATTAGCGTCAGCCTGTCTTTCACAGGCTTGTGTCCTGGCATTGCCTTTTCCTCTTGTGTAATGAAGGTCCTCTTTGGCATTTTCTTCCAAAAGAGGCCTGTTTCCTCACAATTGAACACTTGTTCAGGTTTCAGTCCTTCAGCCTCTATGTACTCCTGGAATTCATGCACATATTTTTCAGCTGCCTTGTGGTCCGAACTGGCAGCCTCACCGTGCCTTACCACACTGTGTATGCCAGTACGGTTTTTAAATCTCTCAACCAGCCTTTGCTGGCCTTAAATTCACTCACTTCGCCACTATTTGCAGGCAATTTCTTTACCAAATCTTCATGCAACTGCCTAGCCTTTTCACAAATAAATGAAGTCATAAGAGTATCTCCTGCTAATTGTTTCTCATTTATCCACACCAATAATAACTTCTCAACCTCTTCCAGTACTGGTGATCTCATTTTTGTCAGCATAGTTACTCCCTTTGCAACAACAGCATCCTTTATTTCATTTTTCTTGGCCACTATGGAACATAAGGTTGTGTAGGGTTTCTTATACATCCTGGACAGTTCGGCCAAACTTGTACCACTTTCATATTGTTCAATGATGGTTTTCTTAAATTCAATCGTATTTCTCACCTTCTTTACCACAGGCTTGGCACTAGGAGCTTACTTTGGAGCCATGGTAGCTTATTTAGTACTTGCAAGCACTAAAATAAATGGAATATTATGAAATATTTCGCTGGAGCACGTGAGGGGACCTCGCTCACTGGTAAACAATGCCAGACTGGCTGCCGCCCTGGCTCACGCCCTGGGTACGCGTCCCAGACGAACTACGACTCGCGAGTCAACCTATGAAAAGCGAGTCCATGTTTATACGAAAATACCCCTATGATTGGCGAATTTTACGATTGCCGGGAACTATGAAAAGCGGGGGACCACTGTTTATATAAATATAGGGAGGTACCACCTCTAGAACTGTTATAGGGACCCTCATCTTCAGAGCAAAGAATAAACTTGCTTCAGGGAAAACTCAAGATTCTCCCTGAAGCTGTTTGAGAATTTTCTCCTACCACCCCCTATATTATATATATATATATATATATATATATATATATATATATATATATATATATATATATATATATATATTATTTAAAGACAAAATACATTGACAAAACATTCACAGAAATATGATACAAAGTAAAACAACATAGGTAACTCAGAGCTACATCTCGAATACTTCGTCCAGCTCCCCAGCGGTGGGCCGCGTGCCCAGAATGCTGCAGGCATTTCCTCTCTGGATCGCAACACTGAGTCTCTGAAAGAGGAAGCTGGTCGCCCTGTGGTCCTTGGTTTCTATGATGAGCTTTTCACCTAGCTCTTTGAGGAACTTTAGAGCACACTTGCCCCATGCTCCAAGGGTCTCCGACCCTATTGGAATGAGGTTATAGCAAGGGGGAAGGTCTTCATATTTGCGGATCTTCTGAGTCTCCCTGTGGCTGGCAGCTCCAACCCCTTCCACTACGGAGCATGGCAAGTAGGTGTCTGCCAATGTGGCGGCACATGTGTAGTCCCAGGCAATCTGCTTTCCATCCTTCCAAGGTAGCATAGTGGCTCCATCAGGACGCTTTAGACTTCCGTCAGACCTCTGCACTTGGGGTTCCCGTTAAGCTGGGCAACGGGCTGTGGCGAGGCTTCTCTTTATGATGTCATTGACCTCCTCATGCCTGGCATACTTCCCTTCTGCTGTGTGACACACGAGTCCATGAAGTCCGAATTAATCAGCTGTCGCCCTGCCGCAAATACACCGATGTTCGGTGAGGATGGGGGCGACTAGGCGAAGAGCAACACCAATCCGAATGGCCTGTGTTCTAGTCGAGTGCCCAAGGAGGAATTGGGAACAGCAAACAGGAAATCTCCTGAGTGTGGTGCCTTCACTGCCAGGAGACGAGCTTTGTCCTTTCCTGAGGCGTTGGAGAGCATTGTGTTGGCGATTTTTTCCATGATCGGTTTGTCCCAGTGGGACTGTTTGTGTTCTTTGGGAGGAGCTGGTCTACTGGAGGAATCTGTAAGGGTGTCCCACCGAATCGCTGCTTCAGTAAACCTGGGGTCTTGAGCTCCTACCATGTCTCTCAAGCGTTCGGGAACAATCTTCTTGACTAATGCACTGGAAGCCAAACACGAAGACAGAAAAGCAGGTAAAGCAACATGCGTTGCTTTGCGCACCCCTATACCTCCCAGTCGTACTGGGAGGGTTGCCTGATCCCATTGCTGATCCTCTAGTGACAGGTTAAGTGCCTTCTTAAGGGTTGACCTCAGGTGTGCGTCATATTCGTCAAGTGTTGGGTTGTCAAAAGAGGGTGCACACCTGAGGAAGTGAGTCTTGGAATAGTAAGGCACCTTGTGAGGAGATACAGAGCATCATGGGCATCAAGATTGCTTGTTCTCTCCTTCATTCTCATCAGGTCATTCAATTTGTCCTTGAGGACTGTGTCGATGGCCTGGTGACCCAGCGGTGCTCCCAAGAGGGTACTGTTGGACGGAGTGGTAATAGAGACTTCTTGGAGAATTCTTCGCACAGCATTGATTATTTCCTGGTTTGTTGTGATGATTTCACACTTGGAGGGATTGAGGATGAGTCCCAAGTCTTCTCCCTGTGTTTTCACCAGTTGTAGGTCCCCTACCAGGGACTCTTCAGTACCTGCCAGAGTGGCATCATCCAGGTACCAGATGTTGAGCTCGCTGCGTAGGCTGGAAGTTAGTTCTCTTACTGCCAAGCAGAAGAGAAGTGGAGCGAGTGGGTCACCCTGCTGAACACCTTCTGATGAGGGAATTTCATGTTCTCCAAACAAAAGAATTGAGGGTTTGCTGTAGCCGGCTGAAATGAACGGAAAAAGACTGGGGAAGCGATCCCGAACAGCTGCAAGAAAGCATCTCTCTTTACCATATTAAAGGCATTTCTAAAATCAAGTTTGACTATGGCCTTGTCTTCTGGTAGGTCCCTGATGTAGGCCCTTGCCGCATGAGCTGCAGCTTCACTGCCTTGAGGGACCCCAAAGCCCAGTTGGTGTGGCTGGAGTAAACTGGAAGCTTCTAGGCGAATGTTTCTTACTGCTGCTTTGGCAACGAGACGGCGAAGAGTGTTTCCAACCGCAATGGGTCTGATTCCCCAATCCTTCTTCTTCAAGGCACACAGTGAGGCTCCAAAAAAGAAAGGTTTAATTTCTTCTGGGATTCGCCCAACCAGGCAGTTGTTGACGAAAGTTGTTAACTCGGTGAGAAGAAGTGATGCAGATGCACCGAGTACTGAATTTACCATCTCCTTGAGGTGCTGAGGTCGAATTCCCGTGTAACCTCCTACAGATCCTGCAGGAAATGACACAATCGCCTTATAGACTTCCGATTCAGGCAAAATTAATTGTTCAGTGATGGGGTCTTCCTCAGGGTTGTTGATGATGGCTATGGTGTCCCTGGTTGGATGCTTGTCTCTTAGTGCTTGGGCTGTGGTCTCATCTTTGGGGGCTACAGTGTCGTCACTTGTAATTATTCTTATTGCTCCCACTGTGTTACCGTCTTCAATTTTTTTGCTAACCTGTGCGCAAACTTTCTCGTTTTCAGTGGGACTTTTCTTGGGTCTACCTTTGTGATTCCTGCGATGATGGGACAGAGGGACACAATTATCCGTTCTTGGGTAGTTGATGACATATCGTTTGTATTTCATTGGGGTACATGCAATAAATCAACATAATATTCTCCAACATAATATCCTCAGCCTTCCTACACAAGTGGGCCACATTTGATGGTCAAATGTGTGATGAGGTCCGCACGGTTTTGTTGACACTGTGCTGTGTGGAATCTACATAAAAGTGAATTCATAATTTCATGTGAGGGCCGCATCCATTTCTCTGACTGGCCACATGCGGCCCGCGAGCCCCAGGTTGGGGACCTCTGTGCGACAGTACACAAATATTAACACAACAACTATTTGCTTATAAAAAGGCACTCCTCTCTTCGTCAGACCATTTGCAGGTCTAAAATTGGAAGAGAAGAGAAAGAGAGATAAACACGCTCGTGTGGAAGTAGTTTGTTGCGTTGTATATTCTGCTTTTAAAGATGTAATGGGGAACACGGCTAATGGACACAAATGAACCTCTTTGTGTATATTTGTGGCTCTGTGGAAACTAATTCACTAATTGAGCTTGAGGGACTTTGTGTGTGCGTGTGTAATTATGCATTTCTAATTACATATTTTGTGTTAATATGTGTTCTCGTTGTAATTCACGAAATTATTTATGAATTTTACAATAGTTGTTACTCAACTTCCTCTTGAATTCGTGGGACATATACCCTGAGGGGTATATTTTTCTCCGCGTATACTGTATATGCTGAGAGTTCACTGTAATCCATATTTTAAGGATCAAAATATTTTTGTGTTAACATAAGAACATAAGAACGAAGGAACACTGCAGAAGGCCTACTGGCCCATGCGAGGCAGGTCCAAGTCTCCTACCGGCTTAAGCCAATGCACCCAACCTAGTCAGGTCAGGTCACATTGACTTAAGGGAGGAACACGGCAACCGACCTGGTAGCACAAGCTATCAGGTCCAACTCACACCCACCCACATCCACTCATGTATAGACATCCACTCATGTGTTGTGGTGTAAAGGTTACCGTGCAACCTTAATGAACCTCTCGTGCAGTCGATAGACTTTTAAACGCCATTAACCATTAACTAACAACCACCTGAGGCTTACTTTACTCGTCTGCTCACTTTATAACGAAATGGTTCTTGCATTCGTTTTTGCAACGCTTAAGCTCCCAAACCTTCTTGCTTTATCCTTGGAAAATTATTTTAGGCTGCGTGAGCTTACTTTTATCTTTAAATAAATGTAGTACAGGCCCTCCTAGAAGCACGACTGAGGACGTGTGGTGCTGACGTGGGCAGCAGTGTGGCCGTGCGTTGACACTATTGAAAAATTCTCTAGTAAGACTAAACCTCCTGCCAGATTTTTTTTTATTTCTTGACTGTGTTTTGTAAATTTTTGAAAGACACACACACACAAATGAATCACAGGGATGTTAGGAAGTATTTCTTCAGTCATAGAGTTTTCAGGAAGCGGAACAATCTGGAGAATGATGTAGTGGAGGCAGGCTCCATATATAACTTAAAGAAGAGACACGATAAAGCTTATCATGGAGCAGGGAGAGAGTGGATCTAGTAGCTACCAGCGAAGAGGAGGGGCCAGTAGCCATGACTCGACCCCTGTAACCACAAATAAATAGTTGAGTGTATACACATACATACACACACACATATTACTACTACTATACACCAACAATAATACCACATACAAAAAATATATATAGCAGGCCAAGTGTCTATTGACACTTGTAACTATCGACACTTGACAACTAGTAAGTACTAAGCATATACACATACACACACACACACACACACACACATGGAGAAGATTATCAGGAGAAGAGTGGTGGAACACCTAGAAAGGAATGATCTCATCAACAGCAGCCAGCATGGTTTCAGGGACGGGAAATCCTGTGTCACAAACCTACTGGAGTTCTATGACATGGTGACAGCAGTAAGACAAGAGAGAGAGGGGTGGGTGGATTGCATTTTCTTGGACTGCAAGAAGGCGTTTGACACAGTTCCACACAAGAGATTGGTGCAAAAACTGGAGGACCAAGCAGGGATAACAGGGAAGGCACTACAATGGATCAGGGAATACTTGTCAGGAAGACAGCAGCGAGTCATGGTACGTGGCGAGGTGTCAGAGTGGGCACCTGTGACCAGCGGGGTCCCGCAGGGGTCAGTCCTAGGACCAGTGCTGTTTCTGGTATTTGTGAACGACATGACGGAAGGAATAGACTCTGAGGTGTCCCTGTTTGCAGATGACGTGAAGTTGATGAGAAGAATACACTCGATCGAAGACCAGGCAGAACTACAAAGGGATCTGGACAGGCTGCAGAACTGGTCCAGCAATTGGCTCCTGGAGTTCAATCCCACCAAGTGCAAAGTCATGAAGATTGGGGAAGGGCAAAGAAGGCCGCAGACGGAGTACAGTCTAGGGGGTCAGAGACTACAAACCTCACTCAAGGAAAAAGATCTTGGGGTGAGTATAACACCAGGCACATCTCCTGAAGCGCACATCAACCAAATAACTGCTGCAGCATATGGGCGCCTAGCAAACCTCAGAACAGCATTCCGACATCTTAATAAGGAATCGTTCAGGACCCTGTACACCGTATACGTTAGGCCCATATTGGAGTATGCGGCACCAGTTTGGAACCCACACCTAGCCAAGCATGTAAAGAAACTAGAGAAAGTGCAAAGGTTTGCAACAAGACTAGTCCCAGAGCTAAGAGGTATGTCCTACGAGGAGAGGTTAAGGGAAATCAACCTGACGACACTGGAGGACAGGAGAGATAGGGGGGACATGATAACAACATACAAAATACTGAGAGGAATTGACAAGGTGGACAAAGACAGGATGTTCCAGAGATTGGACACAGTAACAAGGGGACACAGTTGGAAGCTAAAGACACAGATGAATCACAGGGATGTTAGGAAGTATTTCTTCAGCCACAGAGTAGTCAGTAAGTGGAATAGTTTGGGAAGCGATGTAGTGGAGGCAGGATCCATACATAGCTTTAAGCAGAGGTATGATAAAGCTCACGGCTCAGGGAGAGTGACCTAGTAGCGATCAGTGAAGAGGCGGGGCCAGGAGCTCGGACTCGACCCCCGCAACCTCAACTAGGTGAGTACAACTAGGTGAGTACACACACACACACACACACACACACACACACACACACACACACACACACACACAAACACACTGACGACACTGGAGGACAGGAGGGTCAGGGGAGACATGATAACGACATATAAAATACTGCGTGGAATAGACAAGGTGGACAAGGACAGGATGTTCCAGGGAGGGGACACAGAAACAAGAGGCCACAATTGGAAGTTGAAGACACAAATGAGTCAGAGAGATAGTAGGAAGTATTTCTTCAGTCATAGAGTTGTAAGGCAGTGGAATAGCCTAGAAAATGACGTAGTGGAGGCAGGAACCATACACAGTTTTAAGACGAGGTTTGATAAAGCTCATGGAGCGGGGAGAGAGAGGGTCTAGTAGCAACCGGTGAAGAGGCGGGGCCAGGAGCTAGGACTCGACCCCTGCAACCACAAATAGGTGAGTACAAATAGGTGAGTACACACACACACACACACACACACCAGTGTCGTGATATGAGACACTTGGACATTACACGTTGTTAGCAACCATTTTTGTCAACGGTAATTCTGTAAGTATATAGTGATTTTACTTATTATTATTATTATTATTAGCGTTAAAATCAATATTATTTTATTCAAGGGGAAGGCCTGGTGCCTGAGAAGCAATCAGGTTAATCC
The DNA here is from genome assembly GCF_038502225.1 of Cherax quadricarinatus. Taxonomy (NCBI): domain Eukaryota; kingdom Metazoa; phylum Arthropoda; class Malacostraca; order Decapoda; family Parastacidae; genus Cherax; species Cherax quadricarinatus. The sequence continues at coordinate 23,804,619 of NC_091313.1, forward strand.
GAGGAAGAAGAGGGAAGCTGCAGTTTCTTGAAATTAGAGCCCTATTTTAGCCAGTATCGGGATCGTTGTATCAATGGTATACAATACCGATAAGTAGATAAGTAAGACACATGAACAATAGTTTAGTGTGTGTGAAGAAGCCTGCTGACCAGGCGAAACGTCTCGTCGCTAAACATACATACCTGCTGCACATGTGTAACTAGCCGAATGACTTGAGCAACCTCATCAGTCTTGGTAATTATTATTAGCCATCAAGTAACAACCAGTAACTTTATATCAGCTTAAAAAATAATTTAATGCATGTGCGGTTTTCCACCGAGAATGTAAGATAATGGATGAAATATATTCACCTTGAATCTTATTCAAGTTATCATTTTTATCTTTAAGGAAACAACATGGTTTAGACAGATAGGGAGGAGAGATAATGTTTTTTAAGCAACTTTTGTCACATTGTTGGTTACAGCACTGCTTAATGCCTCAAATGATGTAGTGGAAGTTTTAGCAGTAAAGGTCGAGAACCAAAACCTAGTCATTGTGGTAGTCTACAAGCCTCCGGATGCAACATCCCAGCAATTCCAGGAACAGCTGTTAAAAATTGACCACTGTCTGGAAAATCTTCCAGCTCCTGCACCCAACATCTTGCTCCTGGGGGATTTCAACTTAAGGCACCTAAAATGGAGGAATATAGCAAATAATATTGTTGCAGTAATAACACCAGGAGGCAGCTTTGATGAAAACTCACACTCACACGAGCTTTTAAATCTCTGCACAAAATTCAATTTAAACCAGCAAATAATAGAAGCTACTAGACTGGAGAATACACTAGACCTCATCTTCACTAACAATGATGATCTGATAAGAAATGTCACCATATCAAAAACAATATACTCAGATCACAACATAATTGAGGTTCAGACATGTATGCGTGGAGCCCCAGACCGACATAATGAGATTAGTCACGAGGGAGCATTCACTAAATTCAACTTCAATAACAAAAACATAAAGTGGGACCAAGTAAACCAAGTCCTAACCGATATAAGCTGGGAAGATATACTAAGCAACACAGACCCCAACTTATGCCTAGAACAGATTAACTTGGTGGCACTCGATGTATGCAAAAGGCTTATTCCTCTAAGAAAAAGGAGGAGTAGATGTAAAATAGAAAGAGACAGGCGCTCCCTTTACAGGCGACGGAAAAGAATAACAGAGCGGCTAAAAGAGGTCAATATATCTGAAATGCGTAGGGAGACACTGGTCAGAGAAATAGCAAGCATCGAACTTAAGCTAAAGGAATCTTATAGGAGTCAGGAATCGCGGGAAGAACTAAAAGCCATAAATGAAATCGAAAGAAACCCAAAGTATTTCTTTTCCTATGCCAAATCAAAGTCGAGAACAACGTCCAGTATTGGGCCCCTACTTAAACAAGATGGGTCCTACACAGATGACAGCAAGGAAATGAGTGAGCTACTCAAGTCCCAATATGACAGTTTTTAGCAAGCCGCTAACCAGATCAAAATGAATTTTTTATGAGAGATCCACAGAATTTGGTTAACACAAGCCTATCCGATGTTATCCTGACGCCAAATGACTTCGAACAGGCGATAAATGACATGCCCATGCACTCTGCCCCAGGGCCAGACTCATGGAACTCCGTGTTCATCAAGAACTGCAAGAAGCCCCTATCACGAGCCTTTTCCATCCTATAGAGAGGGAGCATGGACACGGGGGTCGTCCCACAGTTACTAAAAACAACAGACATAGCCCCACTCCACAAAGGGGGCAGTAAAGCAACAGCAAAGAACTACAGACCGATAGCACTAACATCCCATATCATAAAAATCTTTGAAAGGGTCCTAAGAAGCAAGATCACCACCCATCTAGAAACCCATCAGTTACACAACCCAGGGCAACATGGGTTTAGAACAGGTCGCTCCTGTCTGTCTCAACTATTGGATCACTACGACAAGGTCCTAGATGCACTAGAAGACAAAAAGAATGCAGATGTAATATATACAGACTTTGCAAAAGCCTTCGACAAGTGTGACCATGGCGTAATAGCGCACAAAATGCGTGCTAAAGGAATAACAGGAAAAGTCGGTCGATGGATCTATAATTTCCTCACTAACAGAACACAGAGAGTAGTCATCAACAGAGTAAAGTCCGAGGCAGCTACGGTGAAAAGCTCTGTTCCACAAGGCACAGTACTCGCTCCCATCTTGTTCCTCATCCTCATATCCAACATAGACAAGGATGTCAGCCACAGCACTGTGTCTTCCTTTGCAGATGACACCCGAATCTGCATGACAGTGTCTTCCATTGCAGACACTGCAAGGCTCCAGGCGGACATCAACCAAATCTTTCAGTGGGCTGCAGAAAACAATATGAAGTTCAACGATGAGAAAATTCAATTACTCAGATATGGTAAACACGAGGAAATTAAATCTTCATCAGAGTACAAAACAAATTCTGGCCACAAAATAGAGCGAAACACCAACGTCAAAGACCTGGGAGTGATCATGTCGGAGGATCTCACCTTCAAGGACCATAACATTGTATCAATCGCATCTGCTATAAAAATGACAGGATGGATAATGAGAACCTTCAAAACTAGGGAGGCCAAGCCCATGATGACACTCTTCAGGTCACTTGTTCTATCTAGGCTGGAATATTGCTGCACACTAACAGCACCTTTCAAGGCAGGTGAAATTGCTGACCTGGAAAACGTACAGAGAACCTTCACGGCGCGCATAACGGAGATAAAACATCTCAATTACTGGGAGCGCTTGAGGTTCCTAAACCTGTATTCCCTGGAACGCAGGCGGGAGAGATACATGATTATATACACCTGGAAAATCCTAGAGGGACTAGTACCGAACTTGCACACGAAAATCACTCACTACGAAAGCAAAAGACTTGGCAGACGATGCAACATCCTCCCAATGAAAAGCAGGGGTGTCACTAGCACGTTAAGAGACCATACAATAAGTGTCAGGGGCCCGAGACTGTTCAACTGCCTCCCAGCATACGTAAGGGGGATTACCAACAGACCACTGGCAGTCTTCAAGCTGGCACTGGACAAGCACCTAAAGTCGGTTCCTGACCAGCCGGGCTGTGGCTCGTACGTTAGTTTACGTGCAGCCAGCAGTAACAGCCTGGTTGATCAGGCTCTGATCCACCAGGAGGCCTGGTCACAGACCGGGCCGCGGGGGCGTTGACCCCCGGAACTCTCTCCAGGTAAACTCCAGGTAAACAGCAAAAATGTGTAAATTTACATTTAAAATTTATATAGGGTATCCAGCCACAGTACTGGTGGGGGAAAATATACTCCCTGACAGCGTTGCTTTTAGGTAGGGAGAATTAGTTTTATTAACAGAGCAGTATGGTGTTTTTGGCGCTAGGCCAGGGAAGGGAGACTATCAAGTGAAAGAAATTTACACTCCCTAGGTGCTAAATGATCCTTACTGCATTACCGCTTACTCCGATTTAAAATATATATATATATATATATATATATATATATATATATATATATATATATATATATATATATATATATATATATATATATATATATATATATATATATATATATATATATATATATATATATATATATATATATATATATATATAATTGAATATTGGTATTTGTATTATGCTAAAATCAAATCAACTGCTAACAGGGTGCTACTATAAACAAACTACCAACATATTATTCTCGTCTACCAACATGCTGATGGGTAAGAACCAACTTGATAAGCAGGTGCTGAACCCAGGTGATGGGGGTGGGGTCCTATTTATTTTAGGGTGGTGTTGAACCCAGGCAATACTTGAAATTTTTCGAAGACTGTGTTTAACCCGTAAACGGTCCAAACGTATATATACGTTTTTTCAACATTTGAAAGTATGTAAAAAAAGTAGATTTTTTTTTTTACAACGCATCGGTATTACCATACCATCAGCTATTAGGGAAGAGGTGTTGTACCAGAGCTCAACACCACCTGCGGCTCCACAGACTCTGCCACTCCCTCCGAGCCCCGTGGGTGCTGGGGAGGTGGCAGACCAGAGACTTAGCTTCACCATACGAGCTCCGTGAGGGCGGGGATTGGGGCTAGGTTTTAAGATCAGTGGTCCCAGAAGAGGTACAATGTACCTCTTCCTATAAATGTCAACGACACTTCTCCAATGATGAACCAAGGCCAGGTCACCAACTGGTAAAGATTCGGGCAGCTAAAGGCACAGGTTCTTCTAAAAAAAATAAAAAAATAATTTTTCGTCCAATTGTGTTTCTTTTGTGTGTGTGTGTGTGTGTGTGTGTGTGTGTGTGTGTGTGTGTGTGTGTGTGTGTGTGTGTGTGTGTGTGTGTGTGTGTGTGTGTGTGTGTGTGTGTACGTTTAGAAGCAATTATTTAATGAACTGTGACAAAGTTTCAATAAGATCGACCAACAAACAACTGAGAAAAAGTATTTACTGAGTATGGCACTTAGCAGCACACATCTTCGTAGTGGCACTGCGAGTCGCTTTGTGGACACTCTCCATTGATAGAACAAGCCTAACCCGAAAATCTAATGGACAAAATAATGTAACATACCTTGTCTTTATGCCGAAAAAAATACATTTCTTACGCTTTTGACATTCACTAAAATATCTGCCTTTTACCCCCCCCACCCCACCTACAAAATCAAAAATATTTGAAATACATATTCCAAATGTGCGATCATTAGAAACTGAAACACAGTTTCTTTTATGTTTTCTGTGAAAATCATTTCAATCTAATCATTAATAATAGAGATGTGTCAAGCAATAGGCCTAAATCTTACTTCAGAGATATTGGAGGTAAACGCGCACACCTGCTTTCGTAAAAAATATATCTATAAAAAAAACACATAAATCGCTATAATGTCAGTGTGAGTGTCAAGATGGCGGTGAGACGCAGGATAAATACTGTAGGCATTGAGCTACTTCAAGGAACGATAACGCCTAGTTCTGCGCAAGTCTTATTGCCAAAGATCATCCGGGAGACATATGGCGTACAAGATAGTGACTTGTATGGTGTAGTATTAAACGGAAGCCAAAGAATATTCGTCAAACTGCTATCAGCTACGGTTTATGAATCGTTAGTCACCAGGTTTCAGGACGTAAGTCTTAGCGTCACACCAGCTGTCAGTGTAAGATTCATAGATGTTTCACGGCATTATACGTGGATCAAGTTACGCAACGTTCCCTTTGAGGCGGACGAGGCGGATATAAGGAAAGTTTTTGAGACATATGGGACGGTGCATTATGCTCAACATGGTATGTGGGCGGCAGGTGCCTATGCTGGTTATCCAGAGGGTTCTTTCAACCTCAAAATGACGTTGAGGCACCCAATACCGTCATATGTGTATCTACAAGATTTCAGGACGCAGGTAATGGTAATGTACCCAGGATAACGACGTACATGCCGCCTATGTGGTGAGTATGATCACATAGCGGCGACCTGTGACAAGCGAAGACGTGTGCCTGGACCTGTGGTGGATGTCGCAGCCCCTGCTTCAAAGGTGGCAGGCGAAAAACAAACATCGGATGGAGGGCGTGGTGTTTTGTGGAGCGAGATAGTGGATCGGGCACACAGGACTGGTGGTGAGTTGGAGTCCCTCCCCCAGCTGCCTGATCAGGTATCGTCTCCTGTGGATAAGGAGGAGCAGCAATTACAGGAGAAGGTTCTCGAGATTGAGGAAGAATTGGTGGAGGTGTTGAAGACTTTGTCACCACCAGAGAGGGACGTTACATCTGGGCGTGGTGTCATCGGAGAGCCGTCGCATCCAGAAAGTCGGAGACATGATAATTTGGGACGTGATGGTGGTTTGGAGTCGTCCGTTGAATCATTAAACCATTCTCAGGTAGAGGTGGAGGTTCATCGAGAGGCAACATCTGATCAAGATATGTGTAACATGACGGTCACGAGAAAGAGGGCGGCTACGTCAGATTCTGATGACGTCCTTATGCCTGCACAAAGGCCTGGGAAACAGACTGAGGTGAAGTGTGAAGGTAGTGGTGTAGGTGATGGTAGCCATGATAGGAGGCACCGGAAGAAGGGGGGAGGGAAAGAGAGCACTCTGAAGGTGTCAAACTTAAATTCAAGCTCTGGAGTTGTGAAGAGTGATGAGAGGAAGCAGGGGTGGAAACTTTAATAGGCCTTAGGTGTATGTCTGTAAATGTTAATGGGTTATGTAGCGGTATGAAGAGAGATTGGTTTCGTAATTTCCTGAACAAATCTAGAGTGGATGTTGTGTTCCTGCAGGAGCACAATTTTAAAGAGGGTAGGGTGTTGGAGGTGGCAGGATTTCGAGTAGTTACCCTACCATCTCCCCGTCTAAAAGGTGGTGTGGGAATTTTAATAAGGGAGACGAGCCCGTTTGTTTTGCAGAGAAGCGAGGGAGGAGGGGGAGGGAGGGTGTTGCGTGTGGATGGGTGGTGGATGAGTAAGTGTGTGTCTTTTGTGAGTGTGTATGCGCCGGCAGAAAATAACATCAAGGTAAAGAATGATTTTGTGTGTGAGGATCTTGTGTTTTTCTTAAGTGCACTGCCAGAGGTAGCAATTGTTGGTGGGGATTGGAATAGTGTAATCAGGGTGGCTGATGTGGACCCAAAAGGGGCTGGATATATGTCTGTGGCTCTTAGGGATTTATCAAGGGATGTTAGGTTACGTGATGCCTTCGGGGGGGGCGGTGTGGGAGACTGAATATACGTTTGTTAGGAGTGGATATGCTGCGAGACTAGATAGAGTGTACCTTTCTCAGGGAGTGGATGTGAAATCTTTCAGTACTGTGGAGGCTACAATGTCAGATCATAGGGCAGTGGTGGTGGAGGTTGGGTGGGGGACGCTCGCGGACATATATAGAAGTTATTGGAAATTAAATATAAGTGTATTAGGTGATGATGAGGGGTTGGAGGGGTTTTCAGTCCTATGAAGGGAGCTTAGTGTGGAAGAACAGGGAGTGGATGACATTGTGACATGGTGGGATAGTGTTGCAAAGGAAAGGATTAGAAAGTTTTATGTGAGAGAAGGAAAACGTATTAATAATTTAAAATATGGACTGGCTAACTATTTAGAGGATAGGTTAAGAGGTTGCTATGGGCGGGGGGTAGGTGGGAATAATTTTCCTATGGATGAAATAGCTGAAATAAAGGGGAGGTTGAGGGTGTTGCAAAATGAAAGGTTTCAAGCTGTAAGGGTGCAGGCAGGGGTGGAAGAGGTGCTTTGGGGCGACAAGCCGTCAGCGTGTGTTTTGCAGCATCAAAAGCAAAGGCAGGTGGTGACAGCTATCCCATGTTTAGAGGTAACGGAGATGGTTAGGAATTATAGAGCAGGGCACGAGATACGAACCACGAAGGGGATGTGAGCGTATGCGGAGGCTTGGTAAGAGAAGTACTGGAACAGTGGGGGGATGGGTGATGTGGCGTTGGACAAGGTGTTTACGTATGTGATGTGTAATTTAGGAAATAGTGATAGAAAGGCTTTAGGTGGGACTATTACGGCAGATAAAATAGAGAATGCGTTAAGGGGAATGAGGAAGGGGAAAGCGCCGGGTATTGACGGTCTCCCAGTAGAATTTTATTTACAACATTGGACGTTAATAAGGGGATTTATAGTTAGGTTATTTAATCTTATGAAGGAGAAGGGTACGTTGGGGGAGAAGCAGGTAACAGCAGTTGTAGTGTTGGTCCCGAAGGTCAAGGGGCAGCCCACCCTTCGGGAGTACCGAGCCATATCACTGCTGTGTGCAGACTATAAGGTGTTCGCAAAAATTTTAGGTAATAGGTTCAAATGTGTTGTGGGAAGGGTCGTGTCAAAATCTCAGTTTGGGTTGCCGGGAAGGTCGATGATTGAAGGACATGGGATACTGAGAAGTTTTGTGGAAGCTAAGGGTGGGGGTGAAGGGGCGGCTTTGTTGGCTCTAGATTGGCAGGGAGCATATGATAGAGTGGAAAGGGGAGCTTTGCAGGTTATACTTAGGAGACAGGGTTTTGGGGAGGAAATAGTCGAGTGGGTAAATACGCTATACAAGGGGGCGAAAATGAGGATACAGATTAATGGGTGTATGGGGAGGGATATTGCAATGGGTAGAGGCCTTAGACAGGGATGCCCCATGTCCCAAATATTGTTTGCATGTTTCCAGGACCCCTTTTATAGAATGGTTGACCGCAGCTTATGTACGCCATGTGAGGGAAGTGTGGGGAGTGGGAGGGCGAGGCCGGGTTTAATTGGATACGTTGACGACACCACTGTGCTCATTCGTGAAGGGATGCCAATGGGAGTGTTGGACGAGGTTGTGCAATTATTTGGAAGTGCCACGGGTATGCAGGTAAATAGTGCGAAGTCAAGGTGCATGGGGTTGGGTTCTTGGATGGGGGGTGTGGGGGGGAGATGTAATGTTGTTAAAGAATGGGCGATGTCTTTAAAGATTTGTGGTATTATTTATAAGGATGACATGGTTGCGGCGCGGGAGGAAAACTCGGATAGGTTATTGGAAAGGATCGTGGGGCGTCTAGGTGTTCTGAGACCCCAGCACCTAACTCTTATACAGCGAGTGATAGTCGTAAACATTTTATTGTATAGTAAGATTTGGCATGTTGCAGCTGTGTTCCCAATTACAGGGACAGCGATTGCGGGAATTCTAAGACGGGTGTACAAATTTTTGTGGGGTTCACGTTGTGATTGGTTACGGAGGGAAGTTGTAATGTTACCTGTAAGTCAGGGTGGGTTGGGGTTGATGGATTTGAGACGGAGGGCTAAATGTGTGTTTATTAAATGGGAAGTGTTGCGTGAGGGTGTGAACACGGGGCAGTTGGGAATGATACACGACAGGCTGGGGGTGTGGTATCGAGGAATGGAGTTGAGGGAATGCAAAATCGTTTTGAGGGCTGTGATGTTGGTTAAGGAACTGAGAAAGGTTCGTATAAGGGTTTTGTGTAGGTTACTTGTAGGTAGGTGCGTTATCCCAGTTGAGGGTTTGTTCCCCATGTATGCATGGAAGAGTATTTGGTTTAGATTTAGTAAACTGAAGTTAAACCCTCGGGCGCATGAGGTGAGTTTTCGTTTCTTGCATGGGATCCTGCCATCTGGTGAGATACTACGAAACAGACAGGTTGTAGAGGGTGGGGGGTGTGGTATCTGTGGAGGGGATGAGACTGTGTTCCATGTAGTTTACTTTTGTGAAGGGCTAGAGGAGGTTAGGTGCTGGTTAAGTAGGTTGGTACAGAGGGTGGGGGGCCATGGGGTGTCGGTTCTGCATGCTTTAAGTCTAGATACAGGTGGGTTAGACGAGGGTGTCACAAAAGCTTTAGATTATATCATGGTAGATTATATATATATGTCGTGGGTGATGAGGGGGAGAGGGGATAGTGAGGAGAGAAGAAAGGTTCTTGCGGTAACGTTCTATCGTACGATATGTCGTAACAGAGATTTGTATGGGAGGAGGTGGGATCAGGCTTTATCAGAGGGGTATAGAATGCTAACGTTAGGGATTCTCGTAAATCTGTGATTGATAATGAGTGAGTGAAGGGGTTTTCATAGGTTGGAGGGAGTCAGGGGGTCACAACGGGCTCGCCTCCTTTGGGTCGTGAGAGTGTTGTGAATGTGGGTTTGGAAAGGTTTCCTGGTTTTCATTGAGACTTTATGGCAGCCAAGTGTGGATGTAGAGTTCAAGGTCTCGTTATGTTAGATACACACTTTTCAGAATGTAGGTATAATATAGTAGATTTTTTTATGTATAATTTGATGTGTATCAGTCTTGTATGACACGATTCTTGAGTAGTAAGTTATTTGCGATATGAAGTGTGTTTTAGTTTGTATGTATGTTACGTGCTGAGTTTTTGCACGATGAGATATACTTAGATACTGTTTTGCTTTGTGCATACAGTGATTTTGATTAATGTGATTTTGTGAAACTTTTTGTGTGTACGTGTGTGTGTGGGTGTGTGTGTGTGGGTGTGTGTGTGTGTGGGTGTGGGTGTGTGTGTGTGGGTGTGGGTGTGTGTGTGAGTGGGTGTGTGTGTGAGTGTGTGTATATATATATATATATATATATATATATATATATATATATATATATATATATATATATATATATATATGTGTGTGTAGTATATATATATATATATATATCCCTTTCTATTGTATGGAGCCTTTGTCATGGGTCAGACGTTATGTAATACTTTATGTATGTATGACTCGATTCTTTTTAAAGTTTATAATTCTGGTCTGTACCCTGATACCGGTTTGGTGTCAATGCTAAGTTCTTGATGTTAAGTTTTAGTCTGTATGGTATACAGACATATCTAGACGGTTTATGTTTTTTTTCGTATGTTGGTATATGTAAAGCTGTATTGTTAGGGATACATATGTAGATGTTCTAGTAAGATTATGATGTTAGGTTTTGGTTTTTTTATTAATGCGAAGGATGGGATTTAACTGACATAACTTTTGTATATTTTATGTTCAAGTGTATTGAGCCTTTGTCAGATGTCATGTTATATGTACAAGTTATATATATGCAAGGTTTTGCATTAATGAATGTGTATATATGTCAATTCATGACCCTGTGACAGTATTTTTTTTAGTTATGTTCTTGCCGTAAAAACTTGTTGTATGTTTGGCAGCAATATCTTGCGTGCATATAGGTGCAATCCGTTTGTCAGTTAATTTGATTGAGATCCATACTGTTTCTTTATTTTTATGTTAAACTGTATTAGTTGTAAATAAAATATAAAAAAAAATCGCTATACTTTCAGCTTTTCCTGTGAATACAAGTAATTTTTAATTGTTTCCCCTGTATATTACACCGTTCTCTCTAGTACGAGACCAGAAGTAAGAAAGAAAACCTTCCTTATAATCAGGAACTTGACTAAATCACTGACCGCGGTTGCCACTAATCCTCCGTTAAAATATGACAAATAATATTATTTTGGCCGTCCTTGTTATGCTTTTATCTTATTTATCTTATATCTGCTATCATTACTGAATAAATGGTATAGGCAGATGAAGTTTATTAATTATAATAGTCGCAGTACAAAACATTTTGGGGCCGAGAGCCACACTGCTGACGATGCAAATTTTTGCCATGCCTCTCCTTCTGATTCCTCCTACTATACTATAGTTCATCTCACACTGTAATGATGTTCAGTAGTAAATTTAGTGTAAGTAATTAAGTAAGTTTATTCGGGTATACGCAAATACAGTTACATAGAAAATCATACATTGCAACATGTGTAGAGAACCTAGGATAATCCAAAAAAGTCAGAGTGACTTATTTTCACTGGGGTCCTTAGAAACAAAAACAGACAAAAAATTAAAAAAAAATCACCTCACGTTCACGTATATATTTACCTGGCGGGTCATCACCAGATATGTTCAAAGAGCTATAATTTACTGTAAAAACATCGTATTATAATGGGATTTTCACCAAAATGTTGCCAGATTCTTAAACTATTTTTCTGTATATAAAACTCATTTTCCATATTTGTCGACTTAGTAAATAAATAAGTTTATTCAGGTATACACAAATACAGTTACATAGATTATCATTCATAGTCCACGCGCCGCGTAGCATCACCTGTCCCTAGATACTGCGAATCCTTAAAAACAATAGGTGTTGGACCGCCGACATAGTGGGAAGTGCTGGGCTCACGTGATTCTGAGTATGGAATAAGAGATGGGTTTAAAATAATCGGATGGGTCGTATTACAATCTGGCAACAGGACTTACGGTTCTAAATACAATGGTGATGTGTGATAGTGTGTGACTCGGTTATGTTTGCTCATCCGTTCGATACCCACGTTACTCCTTTCATTATAATTTTCGATACTACAGTTTTCCCTATTATTAATTTCGACTTGTGACTAGTAGAATTTAGATTGGTTTAGAAACATCCCTTCTACTAGATTTGGCATGTTTTTGTCTCGGAGTGTTGGAGGTGAGAATCCTAGCTTTCATTCTTAGAATCCTAGTTCTCATTTTAGGAATCCTAGTTCTCATTCTAGGAATCCTAGTTATTCTAATTCTTCTCTGCCTTCTATTGCTCTGTCTCCTCTGCCTTCACCCTCCTCCACCTCCTCCTCTTCCATCCCTTCTCATACTCCACCTCTCTGTCTCTTCCTCCTACAGACTCCTTCCTCACATAAGAACATAAGAAAGAAAGAACACTGCAGCAGGCCCACTGACCCATGTGGAGCAGGTCCATGTTGTCCCCCCGGATTAGACCAATAACCCTCCCCCCCTGATTAGCCCAATGACGCACCCAGTCTGGTCACCTCCACTCAAGGATGGAGCACGGCACCAGACCCAGCAGCACAAGCTAATCAGGTCCAACTCACACCCACCCACACCCACTCATGTATTTATCTAACCTATCTTTAAAACTACCCAACGTTTTAGCCTGAATAACTGTACTCGGGAGTTTGTTCCACTCATCCACAACACTATTACCAAACCAGCGCTTTCCTATATCCTTCCTGAATCTGAATTTTTCCAACTTGAAACCATTGCTGCGAGTCCTGTCTTGGCTGGAAATTTTCAGCACGCTATTTACATCCCCTTTATTTATTCCTGTTTTCCATTTGTTAGGTAAGACACATATGCAACAGTTAGGTATCTTTATTTTGAAACGTTTCGCCTACACAGTAGGCTTCTTCAGTCGAGTACAGAAAAGTTGATAGAAGCAGAAGATACTTGAAGACGATGTAATCAGTCCATCACCCTTAAAGTTTTGAGGTGGTCAGTCCCTCAGTCTGGAGAAGAGCATTGTTCCGTTGTCTGAAACAATATGAAGTTGAAGTGACAGAATCGGGCCTTATATAGTGCCAGGAGGTGAGACGTAGGTTGATTTGGGAGGGCAGGTCCTTCTCAAACCCAGCCGTTCTCACTAGTAGAGGTTGTCGAAGTAGATGGTCTGTACCAAGATACCCTTGTGTTGCAGTGTCTGACAGAATGAACATTAAAATGGTATAAAATACCGACAGATTGTTAGGTAAGACACATATGCAACAGTTAGGTATCTTTATTTTGAAACGTTTCGCCTACACAGTAGGCTTCTTCAGTCGAGTACAGAAAAGTTGATAGAAGCAGAAGATGCTTGAAGACGATGTAATCAGTCCATCACCCTTAAAGTTTTGAGGTGGTCAGTCCCTCAGTCTGGAGAAGAGCATTGTTCCGTTGTCTGAAACAATATGAAGTTGAAGTGACAGAATCGGGCCTTATATAGTGCCAGGAGGTGAGACGTAGGTTGATTTGGGAGGGCAGGTCCTTCTCAAACCCAGCCGTTCTCACTAGTAGAGGTTGTCGAAGTAGATGGTCTGTACCAAGATACCCTTGTGTTGCAGTGTCTGACAGAATGAACATTAAAATGGTATAAAATACCGACAGATTGTTAGGTAAGACACATATGCAACAGTTAGGTATCTTTATTTTGAAACGTTTCGCCTACACAGTAGGCTTCTTCAGTCGAGTACTGAGGGACTGACCACCTCAAAACTTTAAGGGTGATGGACTGATTACATCGTCTTCAAGTATCTTCTGCTTCTATCAACTTTTCTGTACTCGACTGAAGAAGCCTACTGTGTACCTGGAGTTTACCTGGAGAGAGTTCCGGGGGTCAACGCCCCCGCGGCCCGGTCTGAGACCAGGCCTCCTGGTGGATCAGAGCCTGATCAACCAGGCTGTTGCTGCTGGCTGCACGCAAACCAACATACGAGCCACAGCCCGGCTGATCCGGAACTGACTTTAGGTGCTTGTCCAGTGCCAGCTTGAAGACTGCCAGGGGTCTGTTGGTAATCCCCCTTATGTGTGCTGGGAGGCAGTTGAACAGTCTCGGGCCCCTGACACTTATTGTATGGTCTCTTAACGTGCTAGTGACACCCCTGCTTTTCATTGGGGGGATGGTGCATCGTCTGCCAAGTCTTTTGCTTTCGTAGTGGGTGATTTTCGTGTGCAAGTTCGGTACTAGTCCCTCTAGGATTTTCCAGGTGTATATAATCATGTATCTCTCCCTCCTGCGTTCCAGGGAATACAGGTTTAGGAACCTCAAGCGCTCCCAATAATTGAGGTGTTTTATCTCCGTTATGCGCGCCGTGAAAGTTCTCTGTACATTTTCTAGGTCGGCAATTTCACCTGCCTTGAAAGGTGCTGTTAGTGTGCAGCAATATTCCAGCCTAGATAGAACAAGTGACCTGAAGAGTGTCATCATGGGCTTGGCCTCCCTAGTTTTGAAGGTTCTCATTATCCATCCTGTCATTTTTCTAGCAGATGCGATTGATACAATGTTATGGTCCTTGAAGGTGAGATCCTCCGACATGATCACTCCCAGGTCTTTGACGTTGGTGTTTCGCTCTATTTTGTGGCCAGAATTTGTTTTGTACTCTGATGAAGATTTAATTTCCTCATGTTTACCATATCTGAGTAATTGAAATTTCTCATCGTTGAACTTCATATTGTTTTCTGCAGCCCACTGAAAGATTTGGTTGATGTCTGCCTGGAGCTTTGCAGTGTCTGCAATGGAAGACACTGTCATGCAGATTCGGGTGTCATCTGCAAAGGAAGACACGGTGCTGTGGCTGACATCCTTGTCTATGTCGGATATAAGGATGAGGAACAAGATGGGAGCGAGTACTGTGCCTTGTGGAACAGAGCTTTTCACCGTAGCTGCCTCGGACTTTACTCTGTTGACGACTACTCTCTGTGTTCTGTTAGTGAGGAAATTATAGATCCATCGACCGACTTTTCCTGTTATTCCTTTAGCACGCATTTTGTGCGCTATTACGCCATGGTCACACTTGTCGAAGGCTTTTGCAAAGTCTGTATATATTACATCTGCATTCTTTTTGTCTTCTAGTGCATTTAGGACCTTGTCGTAGTGGTCCAATAGTTGAGACAGACAGGAGCGACCTGTTCTAAACCCATGTTGCCCTGGGTTGTGTAACTGATGGGTTTCTAGATGCGTGGTGATCTTGCTTCTTAGGACCCTTTCAAAGATTTTTATGATATGGGATGTTAGTGCTATTGGTCTGTAGTTCTTTGCTGTTGCTTTACTGCCCCCTTTGTGGAGTGGGGCTATGTCTGTTGTTTTTAGTAACTGTGGGACGACCCCCGTGTCCATGCTCCCTCTCCATAGGATGGAAAAGGCTCGTGATAGGGGCTTCTTGCAGTTCTTGATGAACACAGAGTTCCATGAGTCTGGCCCTGGGGCAGAGTGCATGGGCATGTCATTTATCGCCTGTTCGAAGTCATTTGGCGTCAGGATAACATCGGATAGGCTTGTGTTAATCAAATTTTGTGGCTCTCTCATAAAAAATTCATTTTGATCTTCGACTCTCAGTCTGGTTAGCGGCTTGCTAAAAACTGAGTCATATTGGGACTTGAGTAGCTCACTCATTTCCTTGTTGTCATCTGTGTAGGACCCATCTTGTTTAAGTAGGGGCCCAATACTGGACGTTGTTCTCGATTTTGATTTGGCATAGGAGAAGAAATACTTTGGGTTTCTTTCGATTTCATTTATGGCTTTTAGTTCTTCCCGCGATTCCTGACTCCTAAAGGATTCTTTTAGCTTAAGTTCGATGCTTGCTATTTCTCTGACCAGTGTCTCCCTACGCATTTCAGATATATTGACCTCTTTTAGCCGCTCTGTTATTCTTTTCCGTCGCCTGTAAAGGGAGCGCCTGTCTCTTTCTGTTTTACATCTACTCCTCCTTTTTCTTAGAGGAATAAGCCTTGTGCATACATCGAGTGCTACCGAGTTAATCTGTTCTAGGCATAAGTTGGGGTCTGTGTTGCTTAGTATATCTTCCCAGCTTATATCGGTTAGGACTTGGTTTACTTGGTCCCACTTTATGTTTTTGTTATTGAAGTTGAATTTGGTGAATGCTCCCTCGTGACTAATCTCATTATGTCGGTCTGGGGCTCCGCGCATACATGACTGAACCTCAATTATGTTGTGATCTGAGTATATTGTTTTTGATATGGTGATATTTCTTATCAGATCATCATTGTTAGTGAAGATGAGGTCTAGTGTATTCTCCAGTCTAGTAGGCTCTATTATTTGCTGGTTTAAATTGAATTTTGTGCAGAGATTTAAAAGCTCGCGTGAGTGTGAGTTTTCATCAGAGCTGCCTCCTGGTGTTATTACTGCAACAATATTATTTGCTATATTCCTCCATTTTAGGTGCCTTAAGTTGAAATCCCCCAGGAGCAAGATGTTGGGTGCAGGAGCTGGAAGGTTTTCCAGACAGTGGTCAATTTTTAACAGCTGTAGGCGAAACGTTTCAAAATAAAGATACCTAACTGTTGCATATGTGTCTTAGATAACAATCTGTCGGTATTTTATACCATTTTAATGTTCATTCTGTCAGACACTGCAACACAAGGGTATCTTGGTACAGACCATCTACTTCGACAACCTCTACTAGTGAGAACGGCTGGGTTTGAGAAGGACCTGCCCTCCCAAATCAACCTACGTCTCACCTCCTGGCACTATATAAGGCCCGATTCTGTCACTTCAACTTCATATTGTTTCAGACAACGGAACAATGCTCTTCTCCAGACTGAGGGACTGACCACCTCAAAACTTTAAGGGTGATGGACTGATTACATCGTCTTCAAGTATCTTCTGCTTCTATCAACTTTTCTGTACTCGACTGAAGAAGCCTACTGTGTAGGCGAAACGTTTCAAAATAAAGATACCTAACTGTTGCATATGTGTCTTACCTAACAATCTGTCGGTATTTTATACCATTTTAATGTTTTCCATTTATACACCTCGATCATATCCCCCCTAATTCTACGCCTTTCGAGAGAGTGCAGATTCAGGACCCCCAATCTATCCTCATAGGGAAGATTTCTGACACATGGGATCATTTTTGTCATTCTCCTCTGCACGTTTTCTTGAGCATTTATATCCATTCTGTAATACGGTGACCAGAACTGAGCAGCATAGTCTAAATGAGACCTAACCAAGGATGTATAGAGTTGAAGAACAACCTAAGGACTTCTGTTATTTATACTTCTAGATATGAAGCCAAGAATTCTGTTAGTTTTATTGAGAACACTAATGCACTGTTGTCTTGGTTTTATATTACTGCTAACCAGAACTCCTAAATCCTTTTCGCAATCAGTAGTATTAAGATCTACATTATTTAGTTTATATGTGACATGGTTTTTTAACTGTCCAACATTTAGAACTTTGCATTTGTCAATATTAAACTGAATCTGCCACTTCTCCGACCATTGCATCAGTCTATTCAAATCATCCTGGAGTGCTCTAGTGTCCTCATTAGAATGAATTGGGCGGCCTATTTTGGTGTCATCAGCAAATTTGCTTATGTCGCTATTTATTCCCTCATCTATGTCGTTTATGTAAATTGTGAACAACAACGGGCCCAACACTGACCCCTAAGGAACACCGCTTGTGACGTGCCCCCATTCTGATTTCTCCCCATTTATGCAAACTCTCTGCTGTCTATTTGTCAGCCATGCCTCTACCCAGGAAAAAATTTCTCCTATTCCGTGTGGCTTAAGTTTCCTCCATACCCTCTGGTGTGGAACTTTGTCGAAAGCCTTGCTGAAGTCCATATACACAATATCATATTCATTACCATGATCTACCTCCTCAAGCACCTTAGTGAAAAAGTTAGTAAATTCGTAAGACAGGAACGCCCCTTTGTAAAACCGTGTTGAGATTCATTAATCAATCTGTGCCTGTCAAGATGGCTACGAATTGCTTCGGCAATTACTGATTCCATAAATTTTCCCACTATGGAGGTAAGGCTTATTGGTCTATAGTTCGAAGCCAAGGACCTGTCACCTGCCTTGTAAATAGGTATTAGAACATAAGAATGGAGGAACACTGCAGAAGGCCTACTGGCCCATGCGAGGCAGGTCTTTATCAACACGACTACTACCTAAAGCTTCCCAAGAAATAACTCCCGTACCCAATGACACCAATCAAACCCAGCCCCTCCCACTCATATATTTGTCCAGTCTCTTCTTAAAGCTACCCAAGGTCCTAGCCTCTATCACCCCACTGGGAAGACTGTTCCACGCATCTACAACTCTGTTAGAAAACCAGTACTTACCTATGTCCCTAAATCTAAATTTATCCAACTTAAATCCATTATTCCTGGTTCTTACCTGGTTCGACACCCTCAGTACTTTATTAATATCTCCCTTGTTTATGCCCGTCATCCACTTATACACTTCAATGATATCTCCCCTCATTCTACGCCTCTCCAGAGAGTGGAGATTTAAGGCTTTAAGTCTATCTTCATACGGGAGGTTCCTTACACAGTAAATCATTTTAGTCATTCTTCTCTGTATGTTCTCTAATGAGTCTATGTCCATCCTGTAGTAAGGTGACCAAAACTGAGCAGCATAATCTAAATGAGGTCATTTTCCACTTATCAGGCACTCATCACTTTGATCGAACTAAACCACTTATCTTTACCTAGAGCGTGTGTAGAAATTACCTAACATTAACAATACTCGGGAAAAACTTTTGTCAAAAGAATTAATTAATTACGACGACACATCATATATGGTACTTATAATGCTATTGACAGGTTACAACCAGTTACATTGCATTCTGCTGCTTATAACCAGCAACAATGCCTTCGTTCCAACCAGTTACATTGTATCTGACTGCTTATAACCAGCTACAAAGCCTTCATTCCAACTAGTTACAGTGTACCTACCACACGCAGGAAACGTGACGTAAGACATCCAAGCAAGATTAGTCCACAGCAGCAGACAGAAGGAAAGTCCAATATAAAAGAATTCCCAGTCATTAACCTGGTAAAAACCGTCTTGTAAAATCGAGATGTTCAGCCGAGGAAGAGTATCCACCCTTTTTAAGAGCAGCCTTCCGTGTGGCAGCTCTTAAAATGGGCTAGTTGAAGGCTCTTCACCCAACGAACTGGAGATGCCTTCCCTTGTTCTTGGACGCAAGCTGATTTCTACATCGAGAAGCGCTAAACCTGCGGGTTTAGCGCTTCTCGATGCAGCTGACAGCCTGAAATAATTACGTCAGGAAAAAATAATACTCATTAATCAATACTTGAGCTCGAAATCTCGAAATGGTTGTGCATTAAATCTTATTTGTCTGCTGCTGCTGCTATTACTATTATTACTGCTTCCTTTCTACTACTACTACTTCGTTTACTATTACTACTACCACTACTGTTACTACTACTACTGCTGCTCCTACTACTACTGCTACTACTACTGATACTACTGCTACTGCTCCTACTACTATTACTGCTATACTTCTACTACTACTACTACTCCTACTACTTCTACTCCTACACTACCTTAACTGCTACTATGAAGTAGAAGAAGAAGAAATGTCTTACTGTGAAATACTTTCCTTGGTCAGGATGCACCACGTCTGACATTTTGCTCTGAGAACTTTTTATGCTCTATCTCTTCTTACTTGTTTTTCTCTCGTTACTATGATACATCAAGAGTGTTGAAGAATTGAGACACTTATGCAACACATGGGAATCTTTATTGGCGAAACGTTTCTTCAATAAAGATTCCCATGTGTTGCATAAGTGTCTCAATTCTTCAACTTGTCGGTTTTCTAAACCATTCATCACATCAAGAGTGTTACAGCCTAATCAGGTTACTTATTACTTAGCTGACAGATTCTTAACTAAGGATTGGAAAGCTTTCAAAGCATTGGCATTGTATTATCCAAGTTTAGGAAAAAAAAAAAAGAATGTCCTGATCTATGAATATTTATTTAAGAATGTGTTCACTGTGAATGTTTTAGGCCTGACATTATTGTATTTTTCCAAAGAAATAATATCCTACTTATCCTGACTAAACTTTCATCGACACGCTCAAAATTATTTAGTATAATAAATCTTTTAAGAAATTTTCCAGTTCTTCTAATTATATTTACACAGAAAAAAAGTCTCCGTAGATTATATTTTGAAAACTGTCTCGTGTTAATATTCCTTTGGAATATACCTGGAGGTTACCTGGAGGTTATTCCGGGGATCAACGCCCCCGCGGCCCGGTCCATGACCAGGCCTCCCGATGGATCAGGGCCTGATCAACTAGGCTGTTACTGCTGGCCGCACGCAGTCCAACGTACGAGCCACAGCCCGGCTGATCCGGCACTGACTTTAGGTATCTGTCCATCTCTCTCTTGAAGGCAGCCAGGGGTTTATTGGCAATTCCCCTAATGCTTGATGGGAGGCTGTTGAACAGTTTTGGGCCCCGGACACTTATGGTGTTTTCCCTTAGTGTACCAATGGCGCCCCTACTTTTTATTGGGGGCATTTTGCATCGCCTGCCCAGTCTTTTACTTTCGTAGGGAGTGATTTCTGTGTGCAGATTTGGGACCATTCCTTCCAGGATTTTCCAAGTGTAGATTATGATATATCTCTCCCTCCTGCGTTCCAACGAGTACAAGTCAAGTGCTTCCAAGCGTTCCCAGTAGTTAAGGTGCTTGACAGAACTTATACGTGCTTTGAATGGAGATGTTAATGTACAGCAGTATTCCAGCCTAGAGAGAACAAGTGATTTGAAAAGGATCATCATGGGCTTGGTATCTCTCGTTTTGAAAGTTCTCATTATCCGTCCTATCATTTTCTTTGCACGTGCGATCGTGGCACTGTTGTGATCCTTGAAAGTGAGATTACTACAGTGGACCCCCGCATAGCGAACTTAATCCGTGCAAGAGGGCTGGTCGTTATGCGAAATGTTCGCTATGCGAATGAATTTTCCCCATAAGAAATAATGGAAATAAAATTAATCCGTGCAAGACACCCAAAAGTATGAAAAAAAAATTTTTTTACCACAAAAAAATGTTAATTTTAGTACACACAAACTGAAAAAGGCATGCACAATTACATGACACTTACTTTTATTGAAGATCTGGTGATGATTGATGGGATGGGAGGAGGGGAGAGAGAGTGTTAGTGTTTAGAAGGGGAATCCCCTTCCATTAGGACTTGAGGTAGCAAGTCCTTTTCCGGGGTTACTTCCCTTCTTCTTTTAATGCCACTAGGACCAGCTTCAGAGTCACTGGACCTCTGTCGCACAACAAATCTGTCCATAGAGCTCTGTACCTCCCGTTCCTTTACGATTTGTCTAAAATGGGCCATAACATTGTCATTGAAATAGTCACCAGCACGGCTTGCAACAGCTGTGTCAGGGTGATTTTCATCCATAAAGGTTTGCAGTTCAACCCACTGTGCACACATTTCCTTAATTTTTGAAGTAGGCACAATGGATTCCACAACTGGCATAGGCTTCTCAGGGTTAGCCCCAAACCCTTCAAAATCTTTCTTAATTTCCATACTAATTCTCACCCTTTTTACCACAGGGTTGGCACTAGAAGCTTTCTTGGGGCCCATGGTCACTTATTTTCCAGAAACAGCACCGAAAACACTGTAATAATACGAAATATTCCGAGTGTATGCTTGAATGTTACCGCGGAGGCTGGCTGGTAAACAATGGACGCGTCTCGGACGAAGGTCGCTGAGCGGGTTTTTGTCCACTATGCGGGGCAAAATTTTGGCGAACAAAGCGTTCGCTATGCGGATTGTTCGCTATGCAAGGCGTTCGCTATGCGGGGGTCCACTGTACTCCCAGGTCCCTTACATTATTTTTCCGCTCTATTGTATGGCCGGAGTCAGTAGTATACTCTGTTCTAGTTATTATCTCCTCCAGTTTTCCATAACGGAGTAGTTGGAATTTGTCCTCATTGAACATCATATTGTTTACCGTTGCCCATTGGAAAACTTTGTTTATATCTTCTTGGAGGTTAACCGCGTCCTCAGCAGATGACAGCTTCATGCAGATCCTAGTATCATCCGCAAAGGATGATACGGTGCTGTGGTGTATATCTCTGTTTATGTCTGATATGAGGATAAGGAATAAGATGGGGGCGAGTACTGTGCCTTGTGGAACAGAGCTCTTCACTATGGCAGCCTCCGATTTAACTCTGTTGACCACTACTCTTTGTGTTCGATTTGTTAGGAAGTTGAAGATCCATCTCCCCACTTTCCCAGTTATTCCTTTAGCACGTATTTTATGGGCTATTACGCCATGATCGCATTTGTCAAATGCTTTTGCAAAGTCTGTGTATATTACATCTGCATTCTGATTTTCTTACAGTGCATCCAAGGCCATGTCATAGTGATCCAGTAGTTGTGAGAGGCAGGAGCGACCTGCCCTGAACCCACGTTGCCCTGGATTGTGCAGATTTTGGGAATCCAGGTGATTGTTATGTATTGTGCTACCTTAGTATGTACTTCAGATTACACTCTCCATTTGTAAATATATATATACATATATCTACTATATATATATATATATATATATATATATATATATATATATATATATATATATATATATATATATATATATAAGCAATCATTTCACAAAAATCATTCTAAACTTAACGGAAAAAATATATTTCCTTGTATTTGTTTATTATTAAATTATTGTAAACTTACCTAAAATATATTTGCTTGGATTAGGATAAATTAAACTGTGCTTGTTTTAATAAGGTTAAGTAAGTTTTCTAAGGCTCTTTTGGTACAAAATTATTCATTTTTACAATAATGTAAATGAAAAAATATATGTTTAAACGTATAAGAGAAAATTTTAGAAAGGACTTAACCTTAAATGAGTTCATGCTAAGTAACCAATTTTACGTATTCTGCACACACACACACACACACACACACACACACACACACACACACACACACACACACACACACACACACACACACACACACACACACACACACACACAATATATATATATATATATATATATATATATATATATATATATATATATATATATATATATATATATATATGATGGGGTCCACCTCTGGTATAAATTGTGGGACCCATAGCCTCGGAGAAGTGGATAAAAAGGCTTCAAGGAAGAATATTAGGATTTCATCATGAAGCCGTTTGAATATTCCACTTCTCCTACCACCCCATCTTATCATTCTTTTTTACCAATATGTATATTTTATTACATAATATGGTACAGAAGATTTAAGAGATACATGATATATATATATATATATATATATATATATATATATATATATATATATATATATATATATATATATAGATATATATATATATATATATATATATATATATATACAGAAGCAATTGGTGAAATTTTAAAGAACTGGACAATAATAAAAATGTATAAGTGGAAAAATATTTTATTGATTTTCACATTCAAATATATTTAAAAATAAATAAAAGAATCATGCACTTATTAAGCCTTCATAAAACGTATTTTCAGGTTCTTTGGGGAGAGAGAAGGAAATAACAAATGCTCTATATCACAGAAGATTGCAGTTTACAATGATAAGACACTGATAATATTTATATCACATTCTTAATGACTAGATTCGTAAATCAGACCTGTGT
>NC_091313.1:23833073-23875573 GCF_038502225.1 Cherax quadricarinatus
TGTGTAGTGTTGACATGGGCAGGAGTGTGGCCGTGAAGCGTTGACATGGACAGGAGTGTGGCCGTGTAGTGTTGACATGGGCAGAAGTGTGGCCGTGTAGCATTGACATGGGCAGGAGTGTGGCCGTGTAGTGCTGACATGGGCAAGAGTGTGGCCGTGTAGTGTTGACATGATCAAGAGTGTGGCCGTGAAGTGTTGACATGGACAGGAGTGTGGCCGTGTAGTGTTGACATGGGCAGGAGAGTAGCCGTGCAGTGTTGACATGGGTAGGAGTGTGGCCGTGCAGCGTTGAGATGGGCAGGAGTGTGGCCGTGCGTTGACATGGTCAGCAGTGTGGCCGTGCAGTGTTGACATGAGCAGGAGTGTGGCTGTGCAGTGTTGACATGGGCAGGAGTGTGGCTGTGCAGTGTTGACATGGGCAGGAGTGTGGCTGTGCACTGTTGACATAGGCAGGAATGTGTCCGTGCAGCGTTGACATGGGCAGGAGTGTGGCCGTGCAGCGTTGACATGGGCAGGAGTGTGGCTGTGCAATGTTGACATAGGCAGGAATGTGGCCGTGCAGCGTTGACATGGGCAGGAGTGTGGCCGTGCAGCGTTGACATGGGCAGGAGTGTGGCCGTGCAGAGTTGATATGGGCAGGAGTGTGGCCGTGCATTGACATGGTCAGCAGTGTGGCTGTGCAGTGTTGACATGGGCAAGAGTGTGGCCGTGCAGCGTTGACATGGGCAGTGTGGCCGTGCAGTGTTGACATGGGCAGGAGTGTGGCCGTGCAGTGTTGACATGGGCAGGAGTGTGGCCGTGCAGCGTTGACATGGGCAGGAGTGTGGCCGTGCAGCGTTGACATGGGCAGTGTGGCCGTGCAGTGTTGACATGGGCAGGAGTGTGGCAGTGCAGTGTTGACATGGGCAGGAGTGTGGCCGTGCAGCGTTGACATGGGCAGGAGTGTGGCCGTGCAGCGTTGACATGGGTATGAGTGTGGCCGTGCAGCGTTGACATGGGCATGAGTGTCGCAGTGCAGTGTTTACATGGGCAGGAGTGTGACTGTGCAGTGTTGATATGGGCAGGAATGTAGCAGTGCAGCGTTGACATGGGCAGGAGTGTAGCAGTGCAGAGTTGACATGGGCAGGAGTGTAGCAGTGCAGCGTTGACATGGGCAGGAGTGTAGCAGTGCAGCATTGACATGGGCAGGAGTGTAGCAGTGCAGCGTTGACATGGGCAGGAGTGTGACCGTGTAGTGTTGACATGGGCAGAAGTGTGACCGTGCTGAGTTGACATGGGCAGGAGTGTAGCAGTACAGTGTTTACATGGGCAGGAGTGTGGCCGTGCAGCGTTGACATGGGCAGGAGTGTAGCAGTGCAGCATTGACATGTGCAGGAGTGTAGCAGTGCAGCGTTGACATGGGCAAGAGTGTAGTAGTGCAGCATTGACATGGGCAGTAGTGTAGAAGTGCAGCGTTGACATGGGCAGGAGTGTGACCGTGCAGCCTTTAACATGCGCAGGAGTGTAGCAGTGCAGCGTTGACATGGGCAGGAGTGTAGCAGTGCAGCGTTGACATGGGCAGGAGTGTAGCAGTGTAGCGTTGACATGGGCAGGAGTGTAGCAGTGCAGCGTTGACATGGGCAGGAGTGTAGCAGTGCAGCGTTGACATGGGCAGGAGTGTAGCAGTGCAGCGTTGACATGGGCAGGAGTGTAGCATTGCAGCGTTGACATGGGCAGGAGTGCAGCAGCGCAGTGTTGACATGGGCAGGATTGTAGCAGTGCAGCGTTCACATGGGCAGGAGTGTAGCAGCGAGTGTTGACATGGGCAAGAGTGTAGCAGTGCAGCGTTGACATGGGCAGGAGTGTAGCAGTGCAGCGTTGACATGGGCAGGAGTGTAGCAGTGCAGCGTTGACATGGGCAGGAGTGTAGCAGTGCAGCGTTGACATGGGCAGGAGTGTAGGAGTGCAGCGTTGACATGGGCAGGAATGTAGCAGCGCAGTGTTGACATGGGCAGGAGTGTAGCAGTGTAGCGTTGACATGGGCAGGAGTGTAGCAGCGCAGTGTTGACATGGGCAGGAGTGTAGCAGAGCAGTGTTGACATGGGCAGGAGTGTAGCAGTGCAGCGTTGACTTGGGCAGGTGTGTAGCAGTGCAGCGTTGATATGGGCAGGAGTGTAGCAGCGCAGTGTTGACATGGCCAGGAGTGTAGCAGTGCAGCGTTGACATGGGCAGGAGTGTAGCAGTGCAGTGTTGACATGGGCAGGAGTGTAGTAGCGCAGTGTTGACATTGGCAGGAGTGTAGCAGCGCAGTGTTGACATGGGCAGGAGTGTAGCAGTGCAGCGTTGACATGGGCAGGAGTGTGACCGTGCAGCGTTGACATGGGCAGGAGTGTAGCATTGCAGTGTTGCCATGGGCAGGAGTGTAGCAGCGCAGTGTTGACATGGGCAGGAGTGTAGCAGTGCAGCATTGACATGGGCAGGAGTGTAGCAGTGCAGCGTTGACATGGGCAGGAGTGTAGCAGTGCAGCGTTGACATGGGCAGGAGTGTGACCGTGCAGCATTGACATGGGCAGGAGTGTGACCGTGCAGCGTTGACATGGGCAGGAGTGTAGCAGTGCAGCGTTGACATGGGCAGGAGTATAGCAGTGCAGCGTTGACATGGGCAGGAGTGTGACCGTGCAGCGTTGACATGGGCAGGAGTGTAGCAGTGCAGCGTTGACATGGGCAGGAGTGTAGCAGTGCAACGTTGACATTGGCAGGAGTGTAGCAGTGCAGCGTTGACATGGGCAGGAGTGTAGCAGTGCAGCGTTGACATGGGCAGGAGTGTAGCAGTGCAGCGTTGACATGGGGAGGAGTGTAGCAGTGCAGCGTTGACATGGGCAGGAGTGTAGCAGCGCAGTGTTGACATGGGCAGGAGTGTAGCAGTGCAGCGTTGACATGGGCAGGAGTGTAGCAGCGCAGTGTTGACATGAACAGGAGTGTAGCAGTGCAGCGTTGACATGGGCAGGAGTGTAGCAGTGCAGCGTTGACATGGGCAGGAGTGTAGCAGTGCAGCGTTGACATGGGCAGGAGTGTAGCAGTGCAGCGTTGACATGGGCAGGAGTGTAGCAGTGCAGCGTTGACATGGGCAGGAGTGTAGCAGTGCAGCGTTGACATGGGCAGGAGTGTAGCAGCGCAGTGTTGACATGGGCAGGAGTGTAGCAGTGCAGCGTTGACATGGGCAGGAGTGTAGCAGCGCAGTTTTGACATGGGCAGAAGTGTAGCAGAGCAGTGTTGACATGGGCAGGAGTGTAGCAGTGCAGCTTTGACTTGGACAGGTGTGTAGCAGTGCAGCGTTGATATGGGCAGGAGTGTAGCAGCGCAGTGTTGACATGGGCAGGAGTGTAGCAGTGCAGCGTTGACATGGGCAGGAGTGTAGCAGTGCAGCGTTGACATGGGCAGGAGTGTAGCAGCGCAGTGTTGACATGGGCAGGAGTGTAGCAGTGCAGCGTTGACATGGGCAGGAGTGTAGCAGCGCAGTTTTGACATGGGCAGGAGTGTAGCAGAGCAGTGTTGACATGGGCAGGAGTGTAGCAGTGCAGCTTTGACTTGGGCAGGTGTGTAGCAGTGCAGCGTTGATATGGGCAGGAGTGTAGCAGCGCAGTGTTGACATGGGCAGGAGTGTAGCAGTGCAGCGTTGACATGGGCAGGAGTGTAGCAGTGCAGCGTTGACATGGGCAGGAGTGTAGCAGCGCAGCGTTGACATGGGCAGGAGTGTAGCAGTGCAGCGTTGACATTGGCAGGAGTGTAGCAGCGCAGTGTTGACATTGGCAGGAGTGTAGCAGCGCAGTGTTGACATGGGCAGGAGTGTAGCAGTGCAGCGTTGACATGGGCAGGAGTGTGACCGTGCAGCGTTGACATGCGCAGGAGTGTAGCAGCGCAGTGTTGCCATGGGCAGGAGTGTAGCAGCGCAGTGTTGACATGGGCAGGAGTGTAGTAGTGCAGCGTTGACATGGGCAGGAGTGTAGCAGTGCAGCGTTGACATGGGCAGGAGTGTAGCAGTGCAGCGTTGACATGGGCAGGAGTGTAGCAGTGCAGCGTTGACATGGGCAGGAGTATAGCAGTGCAGCGTTGATATGGGCAGGAGTGTAGCAGGGCAGCGTTGACATGGGCAGGAGTGTAGCAGTGCAGCGTTGACATGGGCAGGAGTGTAGCAGTGCAGCGTTGACATGGGCAGGAGTGTAGCAGCGCAGTGTTGACATGGGCAGGAGTGTAGCAGAGCAGTGTTGACATGGGCAGGAGTGTAGCAGTGCAGCATTGACTTGGGCAGGTGTGTAGCAGTGCAGCGTTGATATGGGCAGGAGTGTAGCAGCGCAGTGTTGACATGGGCAGGAGTGTAGCAATGCAGCGTTGACATGGGCAGGAGTGTAGCAGTGCAGCGTTGACATGGGCAGGAGTGTAGCAGCGCAGCGTTGACATGGGCAGGAGTGTAGCAGTGCAGCTTTGACATAGGCAGGAGTGTAGCAGCGCAGTGTTGACATTGGCAGGAGTGTAGCAGCGCAGTGTTGACATGGGCAGGAGTGTAGCAGTGCAGCGTTGACATGGGCAGGAGTGTGACCGTGCAGCGTTGACATGCGCAGGAGTGTAGCAGCGCAGTGTTGCCATGGGCAGGAGTGTAGCAGCGCAGTGTTGACATGGGCAGGAGTGTAGCAGAGCAGTGTTGACATGGGCAGGAGTGTAGCAGTGCAGCATTGACTTGGGCAGGTGTGTAGCAGTGCAGCGTTGATATGGGCAGGAGTGTAGCAGCGCAGTGTTGACATGGGCAGGAGTGTAGCAATGCAGCGTTGACATGGGCAGGAGTGTAGCAGTGCAGCGTTGACATGGGCAGGAGTGTAGCAGCGCAGCGTTGACATGGGCAGGAGTGTAGCAGTGCAGCGTTGACATAGGCAGGAGTGTAGCAGCGCAGTGTTGACATTGGCAGGAGTGTAGCAGCGCAGTGTTGACATGGGCAGGAGTGTGACCGTGCAGCGTTGACATGCGCAGGAGTGTAGCAGCGCAGTGTTGCCATGGGCAGGAGTGTAGCAGCGCAGTGTTGACATGGGCAGGAGTGTAGTAGTGCAGCGTTGACATGGGCAGGAGTGTAGCAGTGCAGCGTTGACATGGGCAGGAGTGTAGCAGTGCAGCGTTGACATGGGCAGGAGTGTGACCGTGCAGCGTTGACATGGGCAGGAGTGTAGCAGTGCAGCGTTGACATGGGCAGGAGTATAGCAGTGCAGCGTTGAGATGGGCAGGAGTGTAGCAGGGCAGCGTTGACATGGGCAGGAGTGTAGCAGTGCAGCGTTGACATGGGCAGGAGTGTAGCAGTGCAGCGTTGACATGGGCAGGAGTGTAGCAGTGCAGCGTTGACATGGGCAGGAGTGTGACCGTGCAGCGTTGACATGGGCAGGAGTGTAGCAGTGCAGCGTTGACATGGGCAGGAGTGTGACCGTGCAGCGTTGACATGGGCAGGAGTGTAGCAGTGCAGCGTTGACATTGGCAGGAGTGTAGCAGTGCAGCGTTGACATGGGCAGGAGTGTAGCAGCGCAGTGTTGACATGGGCAGGAGTGTAGCAGTGCAGCGTTGACATGGGCAGGAGTGTAGCAGTGCAGCGTTGACATGGGCAGGAGTGTAGCAGTGCAGCATTGACATGGGCAGGAGTGTAGCAGAACAGTGTTGACGTGGGCAGGACTGTAGCAGCGCAGTGTTGACATGGGCAGGAGTGTAGCAGTGCAGCGTTGACATGGGCAGGAGTGTAGCAGTGCAGCGTTGACATGGGCAGGAGTGTAGTAGTGCAGCGTTGACATGGGCAGGAGTGTAGCAGTGCAGCGTTGACATGGGCAGGAGTATAGCAGTGCAGCGTTGAGATGGGCAGGAGTGTAGCAGGGCAGCGTTGACATGGGCAGGAGTGTAGCAGTGCAGCGTTGACATGGGCAGGAGTGTAGCAGTGCAGCGTTGACATGGGCAGGAGTGTAGCAGTGCAGCGTTGACATGGGCAGGAGTGTAGCAGTGCAGCGTTGACATGGGCAGGAGTGTAGCAGCGCAGTGTTGACATGGGCAGGAGTGTAGCAGTGCAGCGTTGACATGGGCAGGAGTGTAGCAGCGCAGATTTGACATGGGCAGAAGTGTAGCAGAGCAGTGTTGACATGGGCAGGAGTGTAGCAGTGCAGCTTTGACTTGGGCAGGTGTGTAGCAGTGCAGCGTTGATATGGGCAGGAGTGTAGCAGCGCAGTGTTGACATGGGCAGGAGTGTAGCAGTGCAGCGTTGACATGGGCAGGAGTGTAGCAGTGCAGCGTTGACATGGGCAGGAGTGTAGCAGCGCAGTGTTGACATGGGCAGGAGTGTAGCAGTGCAGCGTTGACATGGGCAGGAGTGTAGCAGCGCAGTTTTGACATGGGCAGGAGTGTAGCAGAGCAGTGTTGACATGGGCAGGAGTGTAGCAGTGCAGCTTTGACTTGGGCAGGTGTGTAGCAGTGCAGCGTTGATATGGGCAGGAGTGTAGCAGCGCAGTGTTGACATGGGCAGGAGTGTAGCAGTGCAGCGTTGACATGGGCAGGAGTGTAGCAGTGCAGCGTTGACATGGGCAGGAGTGTAGCAGCGCAGCGTTGACATGGGCAGGAGTGTAGCAGTGCAGCGTTGACATTGGCAGGAGTGTAGCAGCGCAGTGTTGACATTGGCAGGAGTGTAGCAGCGCAGTGTTGACATGGGCAGGAGTGTAGCAGTGCAGCGTTGACATGGGCAGGAGTGTGACCGTGCAGCGTTGACATGCGCAGGAGTGTAGCAGCGCAGTGTTGCCATGGGCAGGAGTGTAGCAGCGCAGTGTTGACATGGGCAGGAGTGTAGTAGTGCAGCGTTGACATGGGCAGGAGTGTAGCAGTGCAGCGTTGACATGGGCAGGAGTGTAGCAGTGCAGCGTTGACATGGGCAGGAGTGTAGCAGTGCAGCGTTGACATGGGCAGGAGTATAGCAGTGCAGCGTTGATATGGGCAGGAGTGTAGCAGGGCAGCGTTGACATGGGCAGGAGTGTAGCAGTGCAGCGTTGACATGGGCAGGAGTGTAGCAGTGCAGCGTTGACATGGGCAGGAGTGTAGCAGCGCAGTGTTGACATGGGCAGGAGTGTAGCAGAGCAGTGTTGACATGGGCAGGAGTGTAGCAGTGCAGCATTGACTTGGGCAGGTGTGTAGCAGTGCAGCGTTGATATGGGCAGGAGTGTAGCAGCGCAGTGTTGACATGGGCAGGAGTGTAGCAATGCAGCGTTGACATGGGCAGGAGTGTAGCAGTGCAGCGTTGACATGGGCAGGAGTGTAGCAGCGCAGCGTTGACATGGGCAGGAGTGTAGCAGTGCAGCTTTGACATAGGCAGGAGTGTAGCAGCGCAGTGTTGACATTGGCAGGAGTGTAGCAGCGCAGTGTTGACATGGGCAGGAGTGTAGCAGTGCAGCGTTGACATGGGCAGGAGTGTGACCGTGCAGCGTTGACATGCGCAGGAGTGTAGCAGCGCAGTGTTGCCATGGGCAGGAGTGTAGCAGCGCAGTGTTGACATGGGCAGGAGTGTAGCAGAGCAGTGTTGACATGGGCAGGAGTGTAGCAGTGCAGCATTGACTTGGGCAGGTGTGTAGCAGTGCAGCGTTGATATGGGCAGGAGTGTAGCAGCGCAGTGTTGACATGGGCAGGAGTGTAGCAATGCAGCGTTGACATGGGCAGGAGTGTAGCAGTGCAGCGTTGACATGGGCAGGAGTGTAGCAGCGCAGCGTTGACATGGGCAGGAGTGTAGCAGTGCAGCGTTGACATAGGCAGGAGTGTAGCAGCGCAGGGTTGACATTGGCAGGAGTGTAGCAGCGCAGTGTTGACATGGGCAGGAGTGTAGCAGTGCAGCGTTGACATGGGCAGGAGTGTGACCGTGCAGCGTTGACATGCGCAGGAGTGTAGCAGCGCAGTGTTGCCATGGGCAGGAGTGTAGCAGCGCAGTGTTGACATGGGCAGGAGTGTAGTAGTGCAGCGTTGACATGGGCAGGAGTGTAGCAGTGCAGCGTTGACATGGGCAGGAGTGTAGCAGTGCAGCGTTGACATGGGCAGGAGTGTGACCGTGCAGCGTTGACATGGGCAGGAGTGTAGCAGTGCAGCGTTGACATGGGCAGGAGTATAGCAGTGCAGCGTTGAGATGGGCAGGAGTGTAGCAGGGCAGCGTTGACATGGGCAGGAGTGTAGCAGTGCAGCGTTGACATGGGCAGGAGTGTAGCAGTGCAGCGTTGACATGGGCAGGAGTGTAGCAGTGCAGCGTTGACATGGGCAGGAGTGTGACCGTGCAGCGTTGACATGGGCAGGAGTGTAGCAGTGCAGCGTTGACATGGGCAGGAGTGTGACCGTGCAGCGTTGACATGGGCAGGAGTGTAGCAGTGCAGCGTTGACATTGGCAGGAGTGTAGCAGTGCAGCGTTGACATGGGCAGGAGTGTAGCAGCGCAGTGTTGACATGGGCAGGAGTGTAGCAGTGCAGCGTTGACATGGGCAGGAGTGTAGCAGTGCAGCGTTGACATGGGCAGGAGTGTAGCAGTGCAGCATTGACATGGGCAGGAGTGTAGCAGAACAGTGTTGACGTGGGCAGGACTGTAGCAGCGCAGTGTTGACATGGGCAGGAGTGTAGCAGTGCAGCGTTGACATGGGCAGGAGTGTAGCAGTGCAGCGTTGACATGGGCAGGAGTGTGACCGTGCAGCGTTGACATGGGCAGGAGTGTAGCAGTGCAGCGTTGACATGGGCAGGCGTGTGACCGTGCAGCGTTGACATGGGCAGGAGTGTAGCAGTGCCGAGTTGACATGGGCAGGAGTCTAGCAGTGCAGCGTTGAGATGGGCAGGAGTGTAGCAGGGCAGCGTTGACATGGGCAGGAGTGTAGCAGTGCAGCGTTGACATGGGCAGGAGTGTAGCAGTGCAGCGTTGACATGGGCAGGAGTGTAGCAGTGCAGCGTTGACATGGGCAGGAGTGTGACCGTGCAGCGTTGACATGGGCAGGAGTGTAGCAGTGCAGCGTTGACAAGGGCAGGAGTGTAGCAGCGCAGCGTTGACATGGGCAGGAGTGTAGCAGCGCAGCGTTGACAAGGGCAGGAGTGTAGCAGCGCAGCGTTAACATGGGCAGGAGTGTAGCAGCGCAGCGTTGACATGGGCAGGAGTGTAGCAGCGCAGCGTTGACATGGGCAGGAGTGTAGCAGCGCAGCGTTGACATGGGCAGGAGTGTAGCAGCGCAGCGTTGACATGGGCAGGAGTGTAGCAGCGCAGCGTTGACAAGGGCAGGAGTGTAGCTGCGCAGCGTTGACAAGGGCAGGAGTGTAGCAGCGCAGCGTTGACATGGGCAGGAGTGTAGCAGCGCAGCGTTGACAAGGGCAGGAGTGTAGCAGCGCAGCGTTGACAAGGGCAGGAGTGTAGCAGCGCAGCGTTGACATGGGCAGGAGTGTAGCAGCGCAGCGTTGACAAGGGCAGGAGTGTAGCAGTGCAGTGTTGACAAACAAGCAGTGGTTATCAAAATTACATTTATAACTATTTTTATATTAAAATCCTTTTCAAAAACTTAAGTAAATTAGCAATGATGATATTTAACGTTATATAACTACAACAAATAATGTTACACTGCATAGCTACAAGACTATTTTTATAACTTTTTAATTCGTGGGTTTGTGAATGTGCAGGACGCACTTCCACCAGCCTAGTTAACCTTCCAAACCCAATTTCCTTAAACTCAGTGTATACCTGGAGCTTCTTGAGTGATTGTCTGTCTGAATCCTCCAGGATATATTTATTTGCCTTTCTGCCTGGGATTACTCTGCCTACCTGCAAGTAGAGATAAGTTTAGCATTCATTATTAGCTGTAAAATACCTGGTCGGTTAATTGGACTTAAAGCCTGGCGATTACACTAGGGCTATTAAGACTTAACGTCACTTGTTCGCCACCAGTGAGGAATCTTTTAATCCCTAAAGCAGGGTTTTAAATAAGCTCTCAGCACATGTACACCGAAATATATATACCTCTTGGTGTATATATCTTGCTGAAATATTGGAATATATGAAGGGATGTTAGTTTCTTATTTTCTTAATATTAAGGGAGGATTATTTATTACCGTAATATTTAACTAAATAATTTTGGTTCTTTTAATTCTCAAATATTATTGATATTATCAGTATTAACGAGCCACAAGTGAAGTAAAGACACACAGTGACAGATCCACTTAGAGTCTAATTTCTACAGCGTCATCCTGACAGTTCTCCCACAATCTTTTCCGAACTTGTAGTACAATTTGGTGAGTACAGAGACGAAGGGTGTTCTGTCTCTTCACTGGCGGACGGAAGATCGAGCCCTCACAACACTTTATGCTAAATAAACCACACGGATTTGGTAATACACACATGCGTGCACACACACACACACACACACACACACACACACACACACACACACACACACACACACACACACACACACACACACACACACACACACACACACGAGAACAAAGAGAGAAACCAAACTTCAAAAAACGGGACTACATAGGAATGAGAAGTTTCCTGCATGAAGTGCAGTGGGAAAGAGAACTAGATGGAAAGACAGTAAATGAAATGATGGAAATAGTGACCACTAAGTGCAGGGAGGCAGAGGAGAGGTTCATACCAAAGGGCAACAGAAAAGAATGGCAAGACCAGAGTGAGCCCATGGTTTAACTGGAGGTGTAAAGAGGCCAAAGCCAAGTGTGCTAGAGCATGGAAAAGGTATAGAAGGCAAAGGACTCAAGAAAACAAGGAGCTGAGCAGAAGAACCAGAAACGAACATACAGGGATAGGGAGAGAGGCCCAGAGACAATACGAGAACGACATAGCATCAAAAGCCAAATCTGAACCAAAGTTGTTATACAGTCACATTAGGAGAAAAACAACAGTCAAGGACCAGGTAATCAGACTGAGGAAATAGGAGGGGAGCTGACGAAGAGTGACCAAGAAGTATGTGATGAAGTAAACAAAAGATTTAGAGAAGTATTCACAATAGAGTCAGGAATGCTTCCAGCAAACTGTGGAGGTAGGGTGCACCAGCAGGCGCTGGACACAGTACACATAACCAAGTTAGAAGTAAAGAAATTGCTAGACGAACTCGATACCTCAAAAGGCGGTGGACCCAGATAACATATCTCCATGGATACTGAGAGAGGGAGCAGAGAAACTGTGTGTGCCACTAGCAGCAATCTTCAGTAAATCTATCGAAACAGGGCAGTTGCCTGAGGCGTGGAAGACAGCACATGCAGTTCAAATTTTTAAGAAAGGGGACAGACAGGCAGCATTAAACTACAGACCAGTGTCACTGACTTGTATGTAAAGTCATGGAAAAGATTATCAGGGTAAAGCAGTGGAACACATTGAAAAGATTGGGCTCATACATGACAATCAGCACGGCTTCAGAGATGGGAAATCCTGTGTCACAAATTTACTTGAGTTCTACGATAAGGTAACAGAAGTAAGACAGGAGAGAGAGGGATGGGTAGATTGCATCTTTTTAGATTGCAAGAAGGCTTTTGACACAGTACCACACAACAGACTGGTGCAAAAATTAGAAAAGCAGGCAGGAATAACGGGGAAAGTACTGCAATGGATCAGGGAATACCTGACAGGAAGGAAACAACGTGTGTTGGTACGTGCTGAAGTGTCGCAGTGGGCGAATGTGTCGAGTGGGGTTCCACAAGGTTCAGTCCTAGGCCCGGTGCTGTTTCTTATATACGTGAATGACATGGTGGAAGGAATAGATTCAGAAGTGTCACTGTTCGCTGATGATGTGAAACTGATGAGGAGCATGCAAGTGGGCGAGGATCAGTTAAGATTACAAGGGGATCTGGACAAACTACAAGTATGGTCCGACAAATGGCTCCTGGAGTTTAACCCCAGTAAGTGTAAGGTCATGAAGATTGGGGAAGGACACAGAAGACCGCAGACGGAGTACAGGTTAGGAAACCAACAGCTGCAAACGTTAGTTAAAGAAAAGGATCTTGGGGTAAGCATTATAACGAACATGTCCCCTGAGGCACACATCAATCAAATAACTGCTGCAGCATATGGGAGATTGGCAAACCTGAGATTGGCGTTTAGACATCTGAGTAAGGAGTCATTCATGACATTGTACACAGTGTACGTAAGGCCTATACTGGAACATGCAGCGCCCGTATGGAACCCTCACTTAGTCAAACACGTCACGAAATTGGAGAAAGTGCAAAAATTTACAACACGATTAGTCCCGGAACTGAGGGTTATATCTGATGAGGAGAGGTTAAGGGAACTCAACCTGATGACACTAGAGGACAGGAGGGATAGAAGGGACATGATAACAACATATAAAATACTAAGAGCCATTAACAAGGTGGACAAGGATCGAATGTTTCAGAGATGGGATACAGAAACAAGGGGACACAATTGGAAACTGAAAACCCAGATGAGTCATAGGGATGTTAGGAAGTATTTTTTTAGTCTTAGAGTTGTCAGGAACTGGAATAATCTGGAGAGTGAAGTAGTGGAAGCAAGTTCCATAAATAACTTTAAGAAGAGGTATGACAAATATCATGGAGCAGGGGGAGAGTGAATTAGTATCGACCAGTGAAGAGGCGGGGCCAGGAGCTATGAATCGACCCCTGCAACCACATATAGGTGAGTACATATAGGTGAGTACATTAATTTTCTGTTTTCGGTTATGTGTATTTTTATTTAAATTTCTGCATGCCTCATAATTCTTGATTTCGAAATCCATTTAACCGCAAGATTCTCAGCATTCTATTTTATGTATAAGATTCTTAAATGCTGCGGACTTCATGCAATATTACCATACTTTGTTTTGGGTGTACTTTATGTTGTTAAAAATGTTCAATTATTCTTTATATATATATAACCTATATTAGGGCGTGTGTGTGTGTGTGTGTGTGTGTGTGTGTGTGTGTGTGTGTGTGTGTGTGTGTGTGTGTGTGTGTGTGTGTGTGTGTACTCACGCATTTGTATTCGTCTGTGGTTTCAGGGGTCAAATCACAGCTCCTGGTTCCGTCTCTTTGCTAGTCGTGTGTGTGTGTGGTTGCAGGGGTCGATTCACAGCTCCTGTGTGTGTGTAAATACGTACATCTTGTTATACAGCCTTCCTCAGTTTCCTGTTTTAGCGTGAACTTTGTATACACATTCTAGGATATTAGACAAATGTTCCAGCCTAAGTTCATTTTGAAATCCAGTGCCATTCAAAGCATGCTAGTCCCATCTCTCCCTGGATGTTCCCCTCCCCCCAACACTCGAGAAGCTGACAGGTACCTATTTACCGCTAGATGAACAGGGGCAGCAGTTGCAGGGAGACCTTCCTATGTGTCTGTCCCTGCCTTAGAACCTGACCCTGGGCGTTTAACTTGTGGGTTGATGATCTGGCCACAGAACTACGTTATACGTGTGATTCTCTCTCTCTCTCTCTCTCTTTCTCTGTCTGTCTCATAAGAACATAAGAACATAAGAAAGGAGGAACGCTGCAGGAGGCCTGCTGGCCCATACTAGGCAGGTCCTTTACAATTCATCCCACTAACAAAACATTTACCCAACCCAATTTTCAATGCCACCCAAGAAATAAGCTCTGATGTGAAAGTCCCACTCAAATCCAACCCCTCCCACTCATGTACTTATCCAACCTAGATTTGAAACTACCCAAAGTCCCAGCCTCAATAACCCAACTAGGTAGACTGTTCCACTCATCAACTACCCTATTTCCAAACCAATACTTTCCTATGTCCTTTCTAAATCTAAACTTATCTAATTTAAATCCATTACTGCGGGTTCTCTCTTGGAGAGACATCCTCAAGACCTTATTAATATCCCCTTTATTAATACCTATCTTCCACTTATACACTTCGATCAGGTCTCCCCTCATTCTTCGTCTAACAAGTGAATGTAACTTAAGAGTCTTCAATCTTTCTTCATAAGGAAGATTTCTAATGCTATGTATTAATTTAGTCATCCTACGTTGAATGTTTTCTAACGAATTTATGTCCATTTTGTAATACGGAGACCAGAATTGAGCTGCATAATCTAGGTGAGGCCTTACTAATGTTGTATAAAGCTGCAGTATGACCTCTGGACTTCTGTTGCTTACACTTCTTGATATAAATCCCAGTAATCTATTTGCCTTATTACGTACGCTTAGGCATTGCTGTCTTGGTTTAAGGTTGCTGCTCACCATAACCCCCAAGTCCTTTTCGCAATCTGTATGGCTAAGTTCTACATCATTTAACTTATAAGTACTAGGGTTATGGGCACTCCCAAGCTTCAGAACCTTGCATTTATCTACATTGAACTGCATCTGCCACTTTTCTGACCAAGAATAGAGTTTGTTTAAATCCTCCTGAAGTTCCATAACATCTACGTTTGAATCAATTATCCTACCTATCTTTGTGTCATCGGCGAATTTGCTCATATCACTAGTAATTCCCTCATCAAGATCATTGATATATATTACAAACAACAACGGGCCCAAGACTGATCCCTGTGGAACGCCACTTGTTACAGATCCCCACTCGGACTTAACCCCATTTATGGACACTCTCTGCTTCCTGTCAGTGAGCCATGACTCGATCCACGAGAGCACTTTTCCCCCAATGCCATGAGCTGCCACTTTCTTTAACAGTCTATGGTGCGGAACTCTATCAAAAGCCTTACTAAAATCTAAGTAAATAATATCAAATTCTTTATTGTGGTCAACAGCCTCAAAAGCTTTACTGATGAAAGTTAATAAATTAGTTAGACAAGACCGGCCTCTTGTGAATCCATGCTGAGTATCATTAATCAAGCTATGCT
Source organism: Cherax quadricarinatus (assembly GCF_038502225.1). Lineage (NCBI taxonomy): Eukaryota > Metazoa > Arthropoda > Malacostraca > Decapoda > Parastacidae > Cherax > Cherax quadricarinatus. Next base: position 23,847,903 of record NC_091313.1, read on the forward strand.
TATCGAGATGGCTTCTTATAATCTCAGCTATAATTGACTCTAGTAATTTGCCTACAATTGAGGTCAGGCTTATTGGGCGGTAATTTGACGGAAACGACTTGTCCCCTGTTTTAAAAATAGGAATTACATTAGCCATCTTCCACATATCAGACACTACACCTGTTTGAAGAGATAAATTAAAAATATTAGTTAATGGTTCACAGAGTTCCATTTTGCATTCCTTAAGAACCCTTGAAAAAAACCTCATCAGGACCGGGCGACTTATTTTGCTTCAGTCTGTCTATCTGCTTCACAACCATCTCACTGGTGACTGTGATGTTACATAATTTATCTTCTTCTAGCCCACTGTAAAAATTAATTACTGGAATATTGTAAGTGTCTTCCTGTGTAAAAACTGAGAGAAAATAATTATTTAAAATCAAGCACATTTCATTCTCTCTCTCTCTCTCTCTCTCTCTCTCTCTCTCTCTCTCTCTCTCTCTCTCTCTCTCTCTCTCTCTCTCTCTCTCTCTCTCTCTCTCTCTCTCTCTCTCTCAATATCGCTTCCTCTCACTGATATTATTTCCGTTATTTACTGGGAAACCTTTGACGTGGTAATGTGAGATAGTGATCGACGCAGCGGCTCCATGTTTACCTGCTCTTGTCCCAGATAATTCTAAAAGCTGGGGTGACGTAAGTTCCTTGGGAAGGATGTGTGCACGCTTCATTCTCTCTCCCTCTCTCTATCTTTCTCTCTATCTTTCTCTCTATCTTTCTCTCTATCTTTCTCTCTATCTCTCCACCACTCCTCTTCCTCCCTCACTTTCACCAACCACTCGTACGGGATCAAAGCCAAATTCCCTGATTCCCGCCACGCTCGATTCCCATTCCAGCGGCAGTGTGCTGTGAACGAGCGAAGGGTACGCTTGTGTTCCAGTGAGCTGCCTGACCCTCTCTGGCTCTCTCTCTCTCTCTCTTTCTCTCTCTATCTCTCCTTGTTCTCATCATTTTCAAGTGATGTTCACACTCCTACTAACTGCTTGTTTAGAAGCAACCAGACAAGCATTACTGAAGCTTCCAGAGATATTCACACAGTGACCTACATATGTGCTGGACTCTCGTGTTTGTGTGTGTGTTATTGTGGACCAGAAGTTTGGGTGTGTAAGCCGTGTTTAGACGTGGGATAAACTTTACATACCAGGAAAAACATGCCAACAAGATTATATCTCTTCCGAAGTCGATCTCATTGCTTTGTACCTCGTGTGGTTTACTGCTTGGCTGTTAATGTGACTGTGTTAGATTATATTCTTAAAGATGGAAAAGTCTTGAGACAGTGTTAATGTGATTGTGCTTAACTTGACTCACGATATCGTAATGTAGTTAAAAAAGTGCAATGTTAATGATTCTGTGTTTAAAAAATACTTAGCATTTTTAACATCGTAACTAAAACGATGTTGGATTATAACATTTTAAAGAGGCAGTGTCAAAGAGATCAGGTGACTGAAAAATCTAAGGCATATCAACATCAGTAAAAATAACTGTTAGAAACTCTGCGTACGAAAGGCCATTATACTCTTAAAGAACCTTGATGTTGACATGGAAGATGTTATACCAGTGTTAGAAAACCTTGTTGTTAACATGGGAGATGTTATACTAATGTTAGATGATAACGATTTTAAAATGCGAGATATGATAGAACTTTAATAGGGCGTTAAAGTGCAAGATATATTACAGGACTGTTAATGAATATTGGCGGAATCAGAGAAACACAAGATATAAGTTGTAAAATCTATGAAAATGTGCTGCTAGAAGGGGAAGCAAAACACATTACAGTCACAGGCATAGTAAAGGGTCACAGTGCACTCCCTTCAAGGAGAGGGTGCCATGATGCCGGCAAAGGACTTTAATACAAGACGTTAGAACTACCCTACCCTGAATCAACCTGAAAATTCCAAACTGACCATGCGCAGTGAAACGTCTATACTTACTAATAGTTGACAGAGCACTTACGCCTGTGGCTTATGCATCGAATACATTTTTCATTGGAATACGTAAAACATCGGTACTCTGAGTATTGACCAAGAACTCAACGATTTGAAGAAAATGTCTTGGTAATGGTGGCACTTCGTCAGTCAGGAGAGAGAGAAAAGTGTCTCCTGACATGTGTCCTCGTGCTTGTCGTCCTCTGATTGGTGCACGATAGATATAATGTTAGGTGAACCATAGAACTGACGAGGGGAAAAAACTGGTGCGTTGAAGTGTCCGTGAAACCAAAGAACTCATGGATGCAAAAAGGGGAATGTACCAGAGTATAGTCGTACCAGAACTGCTATATGGGTGTGAAGCATGAGTTTTAAACGTTGCAGTGTAAAGGAAGGTAGAGACAGTGGAGACATCGTGTCTGAGGGCAATGTGTGGTGTAAATATTATGCAGAGAATTTGGAGCTTGGGAATTAATAGATGTGGAATTGCCAAAAACTTTAATTAATAAGAGGGTCGAAGAGAGTTAAGGAGATTCAGACATTTAGAGAGGATGGGATCAAAATAGTATAACTAGGAATGTGTATAAATCTGAGGGGAAGATAAGGATAAATAGGTGATTTCCCAAGAAAGGTTGGAGGGACTGGGGAAGGAGGGGGATAAAAGAGGCTTAAGTTGTAAGACTTTGAACGTCCAATAGGCTTGTGTGAGCTTGTTAAATAAAAGTGAGTAAAGGAAACTGAGTGTTATAAGTTGACGGGGTTTTTTATTAGCGCGAGCAAAATAACATTTATTGAGAGATTTAGGGAAGCCAGTTTGCTGGATTTGAGTCCTTGAAGTGGGAAGTTCAGCGCCTGCACTCTGGAAGTACCTGGAGTTTACCTGGAGAGGGTTTCGGGGGTCAACGCCCCCGCGGCTCGGTCTGAGACCAGGCCTCGTGGTGGATCTGGGTCTGATCAACCAGGTTGTTACTGCTGCCCGCACGCAAACTGACGTACGAACCACAGCCCGGTTGGTCAGGTATTGACTTTGGGTGCCTGTCCAGTGCCTTCTTGAAGACAGCCAGGGGTCTATTGGTAATCCCCCTTATGTATGCTGGGAGGCAGTTGAACAGTCTTGGGCCCCAGACACTTATTATGTTGTCTCAGCAATTTAGGAGCCTTATCGTACTTATAGAAAAGATTGTAGTTCGAAGGGCCATCTGAACTGTGATATCAGCATTCTCGTGGCAAGACATCGATTGTCGTGCCAAATAGGTAAAACTTGCGATTTTGGTTTAAGTAGCAACGCTCTTCTTGCCTATAATATAATCTAAAACTTGTGTATGCGATAATTTAGCAAAAATCATTCAGAACCTAACGAAAAAATATATTTAATTGTGTTTCTTTATTATTAAATTATTGTAAACTTTTCTAAAATATATTTAGCTGGATTAGGCTAAATTAAATTGTGCTAGTTATAATAAGATGTTACGTAATTTTTCGAAGGTTCTTTTGGTACAAAATTATTAATTTTTACATTAACATAAATGAAAAATGTATCTTTATATATATATATATATATATATATATATATATATATATATATATATATATATATATAATGTGTGTGTGTGTATGTGCAACACAAGCCATGGGGGTGGAAATTTTTAGCTCAAGTACTTTCACACTTCTCAGTACGTCATCAGGAGCTATGCAATGTTGCAAGACAGCAACTGAAGGAATGAAGGGAAGAGTTTTTCCTCAGAGCAGCTCAGTGTGGGTTTGACACTTCCCTGTTTGACAGGCTGGAAGCCTGGTCCAGCAACTGGCTCCTCGAATTTAACACCGCTAAATGCAAAGTCATGAAGATCGGGGAAGGGCAAAGAAGACCACAGACAGAGTACAGGCTAGGTGGCCAAAGACCGTAAACCTCACTCAAGGAGAAAGATCTTGGAGTGAGTATAATACCGATCAAATCTCCTGAGGCGCACATCAACCAGGTAACGGTTACAGCATATGGGTGCCTGACAAACCTGAGAATAGTGTTCCGATGCCTCAGGAAGGAATCGTTCAAGGCTATACACCGTGGTCGTCAGGCCTATATTTTAGTATGTAGCATCAGTTTGGAACCCACACCTGGTGATACACGTCAAGAAATTAGAGAAAGTGCAAAAGTTTGCAACAAGATTAGTCCCAGAACTAAGGGAATGTCCTACGAAGTAAGGTTAAGGGAAATTGGCCTGACGACATTGGAAGACAGGAGGGTTAAGGGAGACATGATAACGACATATAAAATACTGCGAGGAATTGACAAGTTGGACGAAGACAGAATGTTCCAGAGATGGGACACAGAAACAAGGGGTCACAATTGGAAGTTGACGACTCAGGCGAGTCGAAGGGATGTTAAGAAGTATTTCTTTAGTCAGAGCTGTCAGGAAGTGGAATAGTCTATCAAGTGACGTAGTGGAGGCAGGAACCAAACATAGTTTTAAGACGAGGTATGAAAAATCTCATGGAGCATGTAGAGTGACCTAGTAACGGTCAGTGGAGAGGCGGGGCCAGGAGCTATGTATCGACCCCTGCAACCACAAATAGGCGAGAACAAATAGGTGAGTACACACACATACATAACACACACTCAAGAGACCAAGTGTCTATCGACAAGTGCCTTTAACAACTAGTAACTAACATTACACAACACCGTGGACGTTAATGATCTCCCAAAGGGAAAAAAGAGTCTCACGTGTCCCACTTCTCTGGTAAACAACTGGAGAGTGAGAGAGAGAGAGAGAGAGAGAGAAAGAGTGGAAGAGGGAGAGAGAGAGGGGGAGGGAGATGGAGAGAGAGATAGGGGAGGGAGAGAGGGAGGGGGAGGGGGAGGGAGAGGGAGAGATACAAACACGAAAAAGGAGTTCAACCCTAACAAAGGTGAGATCCTGAAAATGGGTGAGGAAGAAGCGAGGGGAACCGAGAACAGCGTGCTGAGGGGGCAGTCATCCCTTTGCATAAATAATCTCCAGAAGTAAGTCACTTTGTCTGGCTCTTTTTTGGAGTTATCTTAGGTAATTTACACTATGTTTGATAATTATTCTTGCATGCAAAGCAACCACTGTGAGAAATATAGTGAACTTTCAAGCGCTTTCGTGATTTCTCATATTATGAAGGCCCTTTTTTTTACACAGATTAAGTTCATTATTTTTTCATAGTGTTTGTTTTGCATATTGTGATATCTGTATTGTGATATTATTGCATAATTATACTTACGTGTACCTTTACTTAAATAAACTAAATAAAGTGCATAACCTCAGTGACATGGGTGAGACCAGTAATTCTCAAAATAGCATTCAGGTTTCTATAATTTTAGGACACCAACACACAATGTACCGATGTTCCAACCTCGAGTATGTAGCCCAAGTGTGGAGCCCCCACCTAGCCAAGCACCAGCAGCAAGTCACAAATATACTCATTTAAGTTGTATATTTATATTTATCATTACATTAGAGTAGAAGAATGGAGGAAGAAGAATACACAGGCAACAACGTAAAGTACATTTATTAGGAACTTAACAGGTTAGAATAAAATGCATATAACGAGATTATTATCACAACTTTAATAATAGCAACGAAGATAAAAGTAACGAAAGATAACAGTGAAACATATTTACCCTTCGTTTTCCATCTCCTGTATCATTTCTCACCCCTCTCTATACCTCTCCATCTCTCTCCATCATTTCTCACCCTCTCCTCTCCCCCTCCCTCTATTCATTCTCCCTTCCACACGCCATTGACTAACACTCAAAACTCCTACAGTTTCCATTCATTGAATTCCTTTCTCTAGCCCCTCTGTTTTTTTATTGTTTGGAGAGATATTACTTCACGTGGAAGAGGTGGAAGTGGAAGGCTGGAGTGGCCATGGAAAACGTGGGAAGGTGGCGGGAATCCTGGAATGGTGATAAATTGTTGTTGTCTGAAGTTTTAATTCCTTTTCAAATTTGACTCTCTAGTTATGATCTTTTTTAAAAACTATCTCGTTTTTTTTCTAGGTTTTGTAGGGGAAAAATAAATTGTTTTTCCCAGATTCTGCCTTAAGTTATCGTGTTATAATCATGGTTAAGTTTTAAGCTTGGGGCACGTTGGAGACATACCTGTGACCGCTTCGAATGTTCGTCTACTCTCGAAGTGCGACCTGAGTCACACCTTTGTTGCTGAATATTTGATGTACCAGGCTGTTTCTGCTAGCGGAACGCAGGCCTGCAGAGCTACCACAGTCTGGTTGATCTGATTCTCAGGATCCAGAGGTTGTGCTGAATGTGACTTCAAGCTCCAGTCTTCTTGAACGAGGAAGAGACTTGTTAAATGATGAAAACACTTGTTGAAGGAGGAAAGGACTTTTTGAAGGAGGAATACTTTCCTGACGGCGATACGGGCTTGTTGTAGGAGAAAGATACACGCTGAAGGAGGAAGAGCCTAACTAAAGGAGAAAGAAGATCGTCATTTTGCTGGTGACGCTGGCGATGGAACCACCACAGCACCATGCGTGCTCGGTCAGTGCAGCTGATGACTTCCTGGTGGGTGGTGGGCGTGTGGGCGGCGCTGGGGATCACTACGGGAGTGATCAGTGTGGTGACTGTCCTGCAGCCTTCCTGGTACGTCAGGTATTCCCTCATCCACGCCCAGCAGGCCAGAGGAGTCTCCTTCCAGGTGAGTACTTCCATTTTTTTTTAACTCAATGGAAGAACAAAATGTGTTGCTTCCCCTTTCACCCTTTGTGTCTCAGTGTACACGGTATATTCACCTAGTATATTCTCAGTGCTAGTGTACAGGTAAACTGCGGCCTTACTGACCATCGTGAGGTCAAGAGGTCTTAAATCTCATAAACGATGCAAACTTTAAGGGAGAATTATTTTAGAGCGAACCAAAGAGCAGAGATTTACTTTGCTGTGTGTAAATCCTATCGACCGCATGTGGGTCACTAAGGGTGCACATCACCTATACACTATCAGCGTATATATACTAAGTGAAATATACCTCCCGGTGTATATACTAGGAGAGACTTGCATCTGTCGGTGTATATACTAAGAGGGATTTGCATCTCTCGGTGTATATATCCTATTTTTCTTTTATCTATAATGGCGTTTTATTGAGAACGAAATTTTTGAGAGCTTGCAACAGAGCTACGTTTTATATATGGTAATTGGTCTTGGTTTTGAAACTTCTTCGCTACTGTATTTAGGAAGAAGCGCTAAATCCATAGGGGTCATGCAGCGCCTAGAGAATAGGAGGGAACCAAGTTCGAACCAAGGAACGTAAGAATAGGTCCAGTTCCTTGGATCAAGAGCCCCTCGCCGACATCACGGAACCTCCCATTGAGGAGATGACACTGCGTCAGTCTTGGACTGCAACACAATTGTCCTCAAAGCTTTGTTAAATTATACCATGAATTAAGGAAAGATTCCAAACTCACCTTACGAAACAGACAGAGCAAATGCGATAGTAATTATGGACACGGTAAGATTGTAATTGAAAAATGAACATGTTATCAGAAGACGGGAGGAATTTATGTGCCTCTTAAACGAAACTCGAGTACCGACAAATAACCCGGTCTAAGTCGGACCGAAACGTCGTCGGAAGCTCCTTTCTCCTATGTGCGAGTTATTTGTATATTGTTCCAGTCATGGTATTGTACCTTTTTGCTCTGTCGGTACTATAATGCATCAACAAATTCAGTGATCGTGATTATAACGGAGAAGCTTCAAGCTGCATGAAGCAAAAACTTCTTTATAATCATACTGATTGAAGCAAAGTAAGCTGATGCCTCCTAATAGAAGTTTTGTAACCAAGAACAAAATTTTCAACGACAAGTTGAGAGACTCAGTTATTTTCCACTTAGTAACTAATAATGTAACTTCACTGTACACTTTAGCTTGTTATTTTTATAACTCTGAGATTTATAACTATCCAAGAAATTGTAGTAATCCTATTCTTCCTTGACCCATTTAATCCAGACGCTGCATGACCCCTACAGGTTTAGAACTTCCCCTTGGTTATAACAGTACCAGGTAATAACAATAATAAAATTATAAATAATAATAATTAATCTTAATTTTAAAGGTTGTTGTGTCTACAGTGGGACCTCTGGGCTTCTGTCGCTTAGCAGCTGTAGACACCAGTCAAGTGTCCCACACCATCCCTAGGAGACACAGTACCGTCATCACACCGCCAACTTCGAAAACCCTCGACCCGTACGAAGGAATGACCACCACCACTACTCCGCCTGGGACGTCGCAAACACCTGCGGTCTTCACAATGTCTCCTGAACTCTTTCCGCCGAGCACAGCGTCGCCAGGTGCTAGTCAGGAGACAAGGCCTACTAATGTTTCCCTGTGGGAGCTAACGCCCCAGGGTGGTCTTGACACTACGTTATCCTTAGAGAGTGATCTCAAACATACTCCCTCAGCGAGTTCCACCGTGCAAGGCGCGACGGAAGATGCTCCCGTTGATGGAAGGCAGTCATTCGATGTCTTAAGAGCCTTCACGAGCACTGATAAGGATGTTACGGACGAGAAGCAAGACACAAAGAATGTTCTCTTACACGTGAACGGAAGTTACGAGGAGGTCGTAGAGCAAGAAAAAGATAACTCGAGTATACCTCACTTTCAGGAGGAAAAACTGGTACTGAGTGAACTTGGGGATGTTAAAAAAACGCAGGAAATGTCAGAACATGAGACCACCATTACGGATGTGAGAAATACAACTCGATATATCCAAGGGGGTAACACTGGGCAGGAGGTCAATAATAGGATAAGAATGACTATCGCAAACATCGACACAGACGTAGGTGGATCCGCAGAACACAAGAACACCACCGTAAAGAAAAACAGCAGAAGGAAGAATAGGAATAGAAAGAGGAAAAAGAAAAACAGAAGAAAGAAAACAAAGTCGAGAAAGCAATCATTGGTGTCAGTGGGTCGTCGGAGAGGTGAGTTTGATGAGCCTAACCCCTCGAACAGAACATCTCTTCAGTTGACGTTGGACGTAGCTAAGTTGAGATCTGGCAACCTGAAACCTGGCAAAGCTAAGAAGAGCTCCGATCAGCTGGTATCTGGCAAAATAAAGTCGAGGTCTAGTCGTATACAGTCTAGTGAAGCTATTGCCAGGTCTGATAAGTTGGCATCTGGAAAAGCTAAGAAGAATTCTGGTCAGATGGTGTTTGAAAAAGCTACGGTGACCCCCAGCGCTGAAGAACTGTTCTTCGCCGAGTTTCTTGTTCAACAAGAACAGCGGAAGAGTTATCACGATATTCTCGGTAAGTATGTTTCCAAATACACAGTTGATTAACAGAATCGGATAAGGATATGGTTAGGGATGAACGTGGAGTGATGAAAGCAGACACAGAGGATAGGATAGGAAGGGGCTGACAGAAGTAAATATGGACAGAGCGAGAGATGAGCAGGGACTAACAGTAGAAGACGACTGAAGAAAATGATAATTGGGAGACGAAAACAATAAAATAAAATAGATAACAGAAATTAATATATCTTCGTGGGAAGCTAACGGCTCCTATATAAAACATTTTTAATAAAGTTGGTAGAATTACCGACAATATGTAAAGTAAAAGGACACAAGTGCAACTAATGTGACATTTATTGTGGCAACGTTTCGCTCTCCAGGAGCTTTATCAAGCCATTACATGGCTTGATAAAGCTCCTGGAGAGCGAAACGTTGCCACAATAAATGTCACATTAGTTGCACTTGTGTCCTTTTACTTTACAAAACATTTTTAATTGTAAACATTTTTCAGTGCTGATTCTTCGATTAATTTCCGTTTTTTCAAATTAACAGTTTGTTATTGTGCGTTTTAGTGTTTACTATTTTCACCTACGATTAATATATAATACATTTTTAATTAATAATTATATAAAACGTCCTGTTAGAATAGGAGAAAACTGAATGGAATCTGCGATATTTTTGTCAATATTGATTTTATCATTATCTGTTTAACACTTAGGCTGTTGCTGTTCCACCAGTTCTTGAATATGTTGAAGACTGTAAGACATCAGGGCAGTTTTCCAACACATTACCTATGTGTTGAAAAACACATAGGTAATGTATTTTTCATTAGGCAAATACATTATCATATATCAATGATGACCCACAGACTGAAAAATATTTTCCCTCCGCGGCTTACATTGTACAAGCAATGTAATTCTCACCTCTATAACTCATATCTGGCTAACTGATTTCCTTGAATGCTTTCACAATCAATTTTGTGTCCACACTCCAGTAGCAGCTACAGTGCCATAGACCACTCTCCTTCCCTGTTCCTACTTCTCAGTGCTTCCTTAACATACTTCCTCTGACCCTTTCTAGGATGTCTCCTGCATCTAATTCCAGTAATCTCAGATTGTTAAATCCTCTTAATCAATCTTCCTACTGTAGTTCCACGCTGCAAAATCAAACCACATCAACAATCCCTCTTCCACTTTTTGAGTCATAACCTTCATTCCGCCACTCACTCTTCTAATTTCTTCATTCTCTGCGTAATAGTCAAGCAACAAATCGATCCCAGACTTATGACAACTGCCACAAGATTCCTCTTGACGCTCCAGTATTCATAGACAATTTCTCGCACACATGCAAAAACGTCAACATCCCATTGCTCTGATACGTACCCCATTTGTTTGCATTCATTGCCATGCTTCTTTTCAAATAATCCTCGACATTGGAACTTTTCTCCCTCTATAATAACGTTTACCCTATTTCCTCTCTGATAATTTATTATAAGTGTTAACAGAGTAATTCTCCCTATCATTATGCTAAGGCCTACTGGCTCTCATGGCCTTTAAGGCCAAATCCTACGTCCTCTGTAAATATCATATAAGATTTAGTCTCTAACGTTGCTAGAAATTAGAATACACTTTCAGTGTGAATGTACAGAGAGATACAAACCTTTCGGATAAGTCGTAGTTAAGTTTAAGGCCTATGACCTGTTCGATGGCCATTAGAAGAGCAATACGGCTAGTAACCATCCAAAAAAATGTGTTAGAGACGATGTATGTAATACTGACATAGATAAAGAGAGACAGATGAAACGTTTGGTAAATTTATTACGCAGACGTTTCCATAACAAAGTTACGTAGCGTTGCTTAAGTCTCTTTTATACAAAGAATGATTTAATAAATTAAAACAGATCAGGGTAAACTTTCAGTGATTATACACGGAGATGTGCACACTGTAATATGTGCATAATATGTGTGCTTTAAATTATCTTTATTATTATTATCATATATATATTATATATATTTATATATATATATATATATATATATATATATATATATATATATATATATATATATATATATATATATATATATATATATATATAATGTACAGCTCAGTGAAAAAAGGGAATTACCTTAAACTCAGTGTATATATACGAAAAATATACATCTTTCGGGATTTATACCTAGATGGTATATAGTCTTTATTTATTTCTTTATCTCCATAATCACAAAATACATAAACCCATATATTACTTGAGTTTTATCTATTATAATTTATCGAGGAATATTTTAGAAAAAGCATTTAAGGCTTACTGTCCAACTTTTTTTTCCTCAACTTTTTTCTCTTGTTGGCAAGATTCGTGTGCAGTCAAGCACGAGACACAATCGATTGCCGATAGACAGAGCAGGCGAGCGTGAGGTGCTCGTGCCTGACATCTCAGGTGTATATTACACACCTGCACTTCTTGCACCAGGTGTATATAACATCGGCAGTTTTTGTGCCTGCACCTATTATGACAGGCGTACATTACACATGACTCTATTTGCTTTCAGAAAAGAGAGAGAGTGCAGAGAGCAGCTTTGATTGCGGTTACAATTGCTCGTTATATTTGCATCATGTTAACTGGCCGTGCCTATATCATTAGTAAACATGCACTCAGGGTACGAGGACCGGGTGCAGTGGTGGCGCTGCTAGGCTGCGTTGCTGGTAATTAGTCGGGATTTTAGTGGGGTAAAGAGAGGCGGATGAATGTATATTGATGTTTGTTTTGTGTAGGCGTTGTTCTGTTGTGTGTCTGTGTGTGTGTTTTGTGTGTGTTTTGTGTGTGTGTTGTGTGTGTGTGTGTGTGTGTGTGTGTGTGTGTGTGTGTGTGTGTGTGTGTGTGTGTGTGTGTGTGTGTGTGTGTGTGTGTGTGTGTTGACCAAGTCATTGATGTGAGGAATTTAACAAAAGCGATTTGAGTGGTATATATATTTTTAAAGCGTGTATTTAATCGGCGAATTCTGTATTGTTCCCAAATTCTTTTCACTTAAATATGAAAATACTGAACACTGTTTAATAACGTCCATATGGATCATTTAGGAGATAGACTCAAATTCGCTCCTCACGATCTTGCCTCAATTATTTTGTACAGCGTGACCATGTCTCCCCTTAATACACATTCTACATTCGTGAAATAGAGTTCCTCAGTCTTCCCGTAATTCCAGCCTCTCAGCACCGGCACGAGTGTTGCGCTGAACCTCTGAGCTTAATCTAGTCTTGCTGTGTCATCCACTTGGCGTGGGCTCAATACTACCGTAGTGCTGCATGCCCAAGGATTAGCTTTGCATATGATATAACTAAGATTTGCAAGATTCTCTGTCAAGGTTTTTGAAGGTTGTACTTATTTTATCACGCCTGATGCTCGCCACCGCTTTTAATCTCTTTTCTTGCGTTTCCGGAGATAAGTTAATATAATGCTAGCTCGCAGGCAGTTTTCTTTACCCGACATCTGGTCTCTTTCCTTTACTCTGGACTCGCTGGGGGCGGATATCTAAGTAGCTACATGCTGAACCATTCCTGCAACATACCCAACTGTAATTCAAGTTCCTTCAGATGTTCTTCGCTTGTATTCTTCATTAGGATTGAATCATTAGCAGCCTGTAACATACAGGACTTCCTGTCCGAGGGAATTTACTATACCATACACAGCAGAGGGCCTACGACATCAGTCTGAGGGACTTTGATACATTCATGATGTTTTGAGAGCGCTATGTCAATGTCTTCCCTCTGGAGACTGAGAGGTAATCATATTTGATTCAGTGAAGGACAGGGTAGCTACTGCTCCAAGAATCAAGAAAACTCCCTGGCACAAAGGCTCTTGAAGGCTCAGTTGTGCATTATATCGTTAAATACCTCATGGCAGTTCACTTTTAGTGATTTACCTTCACTTTTAGTGTTTACCTTTTTCAGGTCTACTGTGCCTATACCAATAAGGCCTGGTCTCTGACCAGGCCGCCAGAGAGATGACTTCCAGAAATCGACTAAAGCAGGCATGCGTCTGCTTTAGTAAACTGTATAATCATTTTTATCTATTATGACAATCTATTTAAGTTTTTCATCTTTTTGATCGAATTTCCTGAAATATTTTCTAATTTATTCTCTCAAACGAGAATACAAAAGCAAAGTTGTGAGAGTCTCCTCTTCCTCTTCTTGATTCGCCGGTACTCTCCTGGCCCGGGCCTTTTCCAAGTGGTAGCCCGCCTTGGCTCCCTGTCTCGGGAGTATCTCAGACTGTCGGGACCAACTCTCCCCAGGCCTAGCCACATTTCCCGCCCTCACAGGGCTCGTACGGAGAAGCTAGGTCTCTCTGGTCTGCCATCTCTGCCCCAAGGGGGCTAATGGGAATGGCAGTCTTGTGAGCTGCAAGCTCTGGCTCAGGCACCTACCCTGCCCTAGAAGAGCTGGGCATGGTATCGATCGTTGTGAGAGTGATGTTTGTATGAACGTCTTGATTAAAAGTCTTCAATGTTTATATATATAACGTGTTTATATATTCACCATGTTTATATCTCCCCAAGATTACATACCTTCAATATTTCTATATCTATTGCTTAACGCTTCCTTTTTTATTATAATATATATCTATAATGTTTACATGTTTATTGTGTTTATAGCTATTTCAGAACCATTCTTCATAATTTACCCACTCAAAAAGTAAATTAATGAAACTTGACTGAATATGCTAACGCTTGAGCATGGCAAGTAGCTACGAAATGAATATTCATACTTGGCAGCCAACCTGGAGTATGTTAAACCAGTATAACTTCCAGGACGCAGCGTATTCACGTTGATTTGTCTGACGATCAGGGAAGTGTCGCAGTCATAACCGCTGAACTTATATATGATATGGCCTTGCTTGGTGTGTATGTGTGTGTGTACGTATTTGTGTGCGTGTTTGTGTACGTATGTGTTTACGTGTATTGGGGTGGGGGGATAGAGTTTTGCAGGACAGATTTAGCTGGATTTTCTTGGCATTTTAAATCTTATGATAAAACCTTATTTTTGCTTCCTTCGTTGTAAAAGCTTGTCTGCGGCGTCCAAGTGTTTGCTTCGAAAATCGAGGAGTAATGAGGGGATCGACCCCGCGAGTAGTAGATCGCAGTCCCACACGCTACGTATCTTACCAGAGTGCAGAATGGAACCAGGATGGAACCTTGTAGGTTCCGCGGGTTACTTTACTTTATTCACGTCTTCCTACACCAGGACTCTGCTTTTAACCACTTATTTATTCCTCTATATTTTTTTAACCTTCCCTGATATTTTGACGTTCTTTGAGTGCGTGTATTAATCTTCTGTTGTCAAAAGTTTTCTTATAAACCAATGAGTGTGTAGTTCATTCATCCCTCTCTATCCTCTCTTCTCTGTGTTTCTTAAGTTTCGTGAGGTAAAATAAATCTAAGTAAATAAATTAGATAAAAATATATTTATTAAATCCATAATAAACTCATAAAAAATATGGATTCAGTTACACTGATGCTTCAGTTTAAACAAACCAAGTGGCTGCTGGAATTTCAGCCAAAATGCTTTAGGGTCATATGAATTAGAGAGAGATATGACCGGAGGCAGAGCACAGTCTATGTAATCTCGACTTCAAATGTTAATAAAAGGAATAATATATATGTATAACATGGCAACAAACCTATCACTGGAGGTACTTATATACCATGTAACTCAGTGACAAATACAGTATTAACAAACCTCTGATTAGTATTCAGGAACTTAAACAAAGAACCCTTGATGGGTTTTATTCAAGGCATAATTTATTCCCATCAGTGAGTGTGTGGACTTAGTGTGGAGTCCCCATATGGTTAAGCATGTGCAGAAGCTCGAAGGAATATATCAGAGAGAATGACCGAAGGTACAGAGCCTGTCAACTTACAGTTCTGTAGGTGGGAAGTACAGCGAATGCTCTCTGAAGGATAGGTGAGGATGTTACAGTCCTGGAGGTAGGAAGTAGCAGAGAAGAACGAGAGGAGACATGAGTACAACGTGCGAATTATGAGGAGGAACTGATGAGGGAGATAAATAGTTGACTGAGTTATACATAACCTATATAATGGTCCGTAGACTGATTAAATTAAGAGGACCAGGGTCTAAAAGGACACAGATGAGCCATAGGGATGATAAATAAACACTCGTTCAATCTCAGAGTGGTAGGAAAGTAGAATACGTTCAGTGAGGAGTGGAGACAAATACAAACAAGTTTCTATAATAGGCCTGAAGTTGAAGAAGTTAGAAACTAGTAATGGCGATCAAAGTGGTTCAAGTTTTGGAGTCAGGAGCCGAGATTCGGTCCCCGCAAAAATAAACCGATGGGTACAAATCAGCGAGTGCACATACAAATCAAGACCTAACTCTTCCTACAGCTTTGACCACTGAATTCTCAATATTTTCGCCATTACATTGATTTAAAGTAAAATGCGCCCCCCCCACCCATCCCCGCAGCTTGAGTTGTATACGCCCTAGGAAGCATTCACGAGATAAATTTCTGTGTCATGCATGAAAGTGCATTAAAGCTATTGACGATACCTGGCAACCAATAAACCCGGGTTCGATCCCTGTGCGAGTGGAAGCTTTCGGCATGTCTCCTTACACCTTTTGCCCCTGTTCACTTGACAGTGCATAGGTACATGGGTGCTAGCCGACAGCTGTGGTTTGCATCCTGGAGAGGAGAGCCAGAGGATCCCAGTGATAATAAGCCACATTTATTAGACTGGGTTATCCTGGACTATGAACCTTTTTTCTTCAACGAGGCGGCTTAAAATAGAATACTTAGTTGATAGGGAAAAGAATGGATATTCTACAAAAAACTACTGCTGTAGTTAGTAGTAATACACCTTAATAGTACTACTACTAATACTCCAACTATTATTATTTTTAGTATAGCGACAACTACTATTACTACTTCTGCTATCACCAGTACTACTAGTATTATCACAGCTAGTATTTTGTTATCCTGTATTAAATCTACATAACATACTCTTTTAGGTGCCTATAACGTCATTGTGATCTGTCACTATTATAAAATATTTTACGTACGATAACTTACGTACTTAAAAAAAATTGGCACTAGCTGCATAATGAAGCTATTAAACAAACTACTGCAACTGCTAGCAACTACTACAGCTACTGTGCTAAAACAAGTAACGTGGATTTCTTTTTTAAATCCAAGCATACTGATTTGAACCTCCGAGAATGAACCTCTGTTCGAGGGAGAAAAATACTGGGAAATAATCACAGTGTTTTGTTGGGGTTAAGAGTCGTATAGTGCACTCTTGTACGGGAGTGAGGCACGCCATCTTCTCTCCTGGTCTGTGTTGTGCCCGTGGCGGTAGCTAGGCTGCTCCGACCTCGCTTATCGGACGGAGCATCGAGCCTCCACCACTCTTTGAACTAGTAATCCATAGGGGCTTTAGCGCTTCGTGAAATACAGTGCGATGCTCCTGACCTGGCTTCTGAGGTTTTCCTTCTTTTTTTATTTTTTTTTTTACGTGTTCTTATTCACTTGAGACTTGACAATGGCCCAAAACGGACCAAAACGTTCTCTAATGTTTCTTCACAAATTGTGGGTTATAATAATAATAATAATAATAATAATAATAATAATAATAATAATAATAATAATAATAATAATAATAATAACAATATTTGTATCGTTTTACTGGGATAATCACTTCATTTAGGTTGAACGGTGTAATAATAATAATTATAATTATTATTATTATTATTATTGAGTGATGGAGACTCGATCCTCCGACTGAAAGGCGCAAGGCAGATTAATTATACCTACCTGCACGTAGAGCAGCTTCACTCGGAACTATCATGTCACAGAACAACCCTTGAATTCGCAAGTATATCACATCTAATGTCATGAATACCAGTGTGTGTGTGTGTGTGTGTGTGTGTGTGTGTGTGTGTGTGTGTGTGTGTGTGTGTGTGTGTGTGTGTGTGTGTGTGTGTGTGTGTGTGTGTGCATGACTAATTCCTTCCATTTAAATATCGTACCACACACATTAGCATGGAATACATCGAGATTAGTTTAAATCTGTGGCTGTGTTGCTTAGAAAAAAGACATGTGGATGTGTAATAATGATAATAATAATATTATTATTATTATTATTATTATTCAGCGCCTGGGGAATGAGGGGCAATCATGCCTGATCCACAGAAAATAATAATAATAATAATAAAAATAATAACAGCAATAATAATAATAATAATAATAATAATAATAATAATAATAATGATAATAATATTATTATTATTATTATTATTATTTTAATTTACTTAATTATTTTTTCCAAGCCATCGACTACCGTCCCCGTGCACCCATCTTGCTGTGTTCTGGCGTAGGAGTGGGCGTGAGTGCCGGTTCTTCCGCAGTGTGGGTGCTGGTTGGAGTGGTGTACGGAGCCGCGGGCGTGCTGCAGGTGATTGCGGGTGTGGCGTCGCTGGCTCTGCACGCCGCCCGTGCCCACGCTCGGAGGTACGCCTTCGCCGTCTGGGTGGGCAATGTCCAGGTGGCTGTCGGTAAGTTTACGTGCCTAAGTACTCGTGACATCCATAGTTTTCTAACTTACATGAATGCGTGTGTTTTTGCATGATCTCTACGCATACGCTTTTCTTTGCTTTTTCTTGTTTTGTTTGTGTTTTTGTTTTTGTTTTGATAGAGATTAGCTCTTTGGTTTAAGTTTAATTTAATTCTTTTTGGTTTAGCCTTGCCTGTCTTAGGTTAACTTAGATACGTTAAGTCAGGTTAGGTGTTGCTGGGTTATGGGAGGTTAAGTTATTTTTGCTTAATTTATGGTGTATTAGGTTAGGTAATGCATATTTGATTAAATTATGTTAGATTAAGATCGATTAAGTTGGGTTAGATTAGGTACCAAAACTATTCCTGCTGCTACTTTTACACTAGTACTAATACTACCGCTACCACTTTTACTACTATGAACACCACTGCTACTACTACTGCGAAAAATAATACCACTATTAATGTTTCATCCATTGCTTTTACTACCACTTCAACTATATACTCTTTAGATGACAAGAATAATTATACACCACACTGTAATTTCATCATAATTACTCCCTAAGTTTCTCTCAGTCATTCTGATGCCATGTCATATACTCCCCTACAGTAATGTCCCAAGGGGTGGCGCTGGTGTTGTTTCCCCTGGGGCTGGGCTCCCCGCTGGCGCGTCGGGAGTGTGGAGGGTCGTCGTCGGTCTACTGGTCAGGGGAGTGCAGTTTTGGGTGGTCGTATATGCTGGGAGTCGTGGCTACCACCCTCGCTGCCTACTGCCCGTGCTTAGCCAGACTCACTATCTTCAGGAGATACTCCCTTAGGGAGTGGGACAGCAATTTCTTCTGAGGGACGGCTGAAGTGTGCTTGGGGCCGTCATGAAAATATTTAAGAACGTCTGGAAAGTGTAAAAGACCTTCTGGAATTGCCTTGGGAGGACTTGGAAATGTACGAGGGCCCTTTGCAAGTGTTTTGAGTCGTCTCAAAACTGTGTCCTTAGAATGTTTAGTACATCCTAGTAAATTGTAAAAGATAATAGAATTTTATTCTGCTCTCGTGAGTTGAATGGAGACATCCTGGAATTAGATGAAGTTTTGTTGCAGAAATATTCGTAATGTTTTGTTTGGTTTTTCACGGAAGGGGCCCTTCCAATTTCTTTCAATTGTGTACGAACTTACTGGAAATACTCGAGTGTAAATAGAATTGCGCAAGAACATCCTGGAACCGTGTGGTAATGCCGTGTGGATTATTCAGCTCTGGACGTCCCAAATCTATTTTAAAGGTCTTTGAATTGTATGAGTGTGCACTAAAATTGTCTGGCTATGAGCACCTAAGCAGTTAGGCGTTTTGTAAATTGCATTGAAGGTATCTACCAGGTGTCTATTAAGTGCGTAGGTGAGTACTTGCAATGTTTGTGAACGCACAGAAAATCTTTGCAGGCTTCTGGAGAGTGTCTGAGGAATATGTAGGCTCCATTGAGTGAGAGAACAGAATTGATTTAAAACGTAGTTAAAAGAGGATTTTTTTATTATTAAAATGATAATTGATTCAGGAAGTGTGTGAACAGAGCGGATAACAATTTATATCCCTCCTTGGGTATTGGATAAGTCATAGTTACTTCGAATATATTTTTTTTTTCTTGGAAGATTCACTTGAGGCTCTAAGAGATCTTAGACATTCTGAAAAAGTTTGAGTAATCACAGAACAATCTTGCAGTATGTAAATAAATTTGATTTTTCGTGAAAACAAAATATACAATATAGAGTGAGGAAGTCCCTGAGAGAGAGAAATCATCAAAATCAAGACATGTCTATATATCAAAGATTAAATTTACGCATGTCTTTATTTTACAAGCAAGACCTGTGAAGAATAATGAGTGAGAAGTTTTGAGAGAGAGCGAGAATTCAGTCAGGTGAATGTCTCTGAAAGTACGGAAAACAGACCTATTTATATAGAGGCTATAATTCACTTTTGAGGTTCAGCTCATGAATGCTTCCTCTAGTTGACTTCGTCTTCAAGTGAGAGTCTATACTAACTATAAAGAAAGTATTGTATGTCTGACAATGTATACGAAAAATAATTGTTATAATCTTTAAAAGTTGGTCAGAGATAAGTTGTCCATAAATTAGAATCGATATTTCCACCGGTGTTCAGCAGAATCTATATTCATTCTGTTATAAATTGTCTATAGCAAATTCATATATCATTTAGAGGATATGTTAATGGTTTCTGGTACTAAGGGATACTATAGGGAATATTAATATATTTATAATAAATATGCATCTCTTCTTTCCAACATTATCTTCTAGGACTTGTTTACAGCTAAAATATTATAAATACCATATCAAAATTAAAGTTATAAATTAAGCGTTTATCTGTCTATATTAGGATTCGATTTGTTCCTATAGTGATAATATACGCATACTAGATATGTACACACACAAACTGTATATTTCTAAATATAAAAGGGTATGAAATATATATATATATATATATATATATATATATATATATATATATATATATATATATATATATATATAAACACGCTAAGATAACAGGGATATCTTGCTACTCCTACTTACACTTTGGTCACACTTCACAGACACGCACATATATATATATATATATATATCTAGGTTTTTCTCCTTTTTCTAAATAGCTCTTGTTCTTTTTTATTTCTTCTATTGTCCATGGGGAAGTGGAAAAGAATCTTTCCTCCGTAAGCCATGCGTGTCGTATGAGGCGACTAAAATGCCGGGAGCAATGGGCTAGTAACCCCTTCTCCTGTATACAATTACTAAAAAAGAGAAGAAGAAAAACTTTATAAAACTGGGTTGCTTAAATGTGCGTGGATGTAGTGCGGATGACAAGAAACAGATGATTGCTGATGTTATGAATGAAAAGAAGTTGGATGTCCTGGCCCTAAGCGAAACAAAGCTGAAGGGGGTAGGAGAGTTTCAGTGGGGGGAAATAAATGGGATTAAATCTGGAGTATCTGAGAGAGTTAGAGCAAAGGAAGGGGTAGCAGTAATGTTAAATGATCAGTTATGGAAGGAGAAAAGAGAATATGAATGTGTAAATTCAAGAATTATGTGGATTAAAGTAAAGGTTGGATGTGAGAAGTGGGTCATAATAAGCGTGTATGCACCTGGAGAAGAGAGGAATGCAGAGGAGAGAGAGAGATTTTGGGAGATGTTAAGTGAATGTATAGGAGCCTTTGAACCAAGTGAGAGAGTAATTGTGGTAGGGGACTTGAATGGTAAAGTAGGAGAAACTTTTAGAGAGGGTGTGGTAGGTAAGTTTGGGGTGCCAGGTGTAAATGATAATGGGAGCCCTTTGATTGAACTTTGTATAGAAAGGGGTTTAGTTATAGGTAATACATATTTTAAGAAAAAGAGGATAAATAAGTATACACGATATGATGTAGGGCGAAATGACAGTAGTTTGTTGGATTATGTATTGGTAGATAAAAGACTGTTGAGTAGACTTCAGGATGTACATGTTTATAGAGGGGCCACAGATATATCAGATCACTTTCTAGTTGTAGCTACACTGAGAGTAAAAGGTAGATGGGATACAAGGAGAATAGAAGCATCAGGGAAGAGAGAGGTGAAGGTTTATAAACTAAAAGAGGAGGCAGTTAGGGTAAGATATAAACAGCTATTGGAGGATAGATGGGCTAATGAGAGCATAGGCAATGGGGTCGAAGAGGTATGGGGTAGGTTTAAAAATGTAGTGTTAGAGTGTTCAGCAGAAGTTTGTGGTTACAGGAAAGTGGGTGCAGGAGGGAAGAGGAGCGATTGGTGGAATGATGATGTAAAGAGAGTAGTAAGGGAGAAAAAGTTAGCATATGAGAAGTTTTTACAAAGTAGAAGTGATGCAAGGAGGGAAGAGTATATGGAGAAAAAGAGAGAAGTTAAGAGAGTGGTGAAGCAATGTAAAAAGAGAGCAAATGAGAGAGTGGGTGAGATGTTATCAACAAATTTTGTTGAAAATAAGAAAAAGTTTTGGAGTGAGATTAACAAGTTAAGAAAGCCTAGAGAACAAATGGATTTGTCAGTTAAAAA
Organism: Cherax quadricarinatus; assembly: GCF_038502225.1. Classification (NCBI taxonomy): domain Eukaryota; kingdom Metazoa; phylum Arthropoda; class Malacostraca; order Decapoda; family Parastacidae; genus Cherax; species Cherax quadricarinatus. Next base: position 23,869,762 of record NC_091313.1, read on the forward strand.
TAGGAGAGGAGAGTTATTAAATGGAGAGTTAGAGGTATTGGGAAGATGGAAGGAATATTTTGAGGAATTGTTAAATGTTGATGAAGATAGGGAAGCTGTGATTTCGTGTGTATAGGGCAAGGAGGAATAACATCTTGTAGGAGTGAGGAAGAGCCAGGAGAGTGGGGGAAGTTCGTGAGGCAGTAGGTAAAATGAAAGGGGGTAAGGCAGCCTGGGATTGATGGGATAAAGATAGAAATGTTAAAGTTAAACAGGTGGGGATATAGTTTTGGAGTGGTTGGTGCAATTATTTAATAAATGTATGGAAGAGGGTAAGGTACCTAGGGATTGGCAGAGGAGAGCATGCATAGTTCCTTTGTATAAAGGCAAAGGGGATAAAAGAGAGTGCAAAAATTATAGGGGATAAGTCTGTTGATGTACCTGGTAAAGTGTATGGTAGAGTTATAATTGAAAGAATTAAGAGTAAGACGGAGAATAGGATAGGCAGATGAACAAGGAGGCTTTAGGAAAGGTAGGGGTGTGTGGACCAGGTGTTTACAGTGAAACATATAAGTGAACAGTATTTAGATAAGGCTAAAGAGGTCTTTGTGGCATTTATGGATTTGGAAAAGGCGTATGACAGGGTGGATAGGGGGCAATGTGGCAGATGTTGCAAGTGTATGGTGTAGGAGGTAGGTTACTGAAAGCAGTGAAGAGTTTTACGAGGATAGTGAGGCTCAAGTTAGAGTATGCTAGGAAAGAGGAAATTTTTTCCCAGTAAAAGTAGGCCTTAGACAAGGATGTGTGATGTCACCGTGGTTGTTTAATATATTTATAGATGGGGTTGTAAGAGAAGTAAATGCGAGGGTCTTGGCAAGAGGCGTGGAGTTAAAAGATAAAGAATCACACACAAAGTGGGAGTTGTCACAGCTGCTCTTTGCTGATGACACTGTGCTCTTGGGAGATTCTGAAGAGAAGTTGCAGAGATTGGTGGATGAATTTGGTAGGGTGTGCAAAATATATAATCACCAACACAATAAGCTCCTTTTTCGCCAGAGGTGATCACTCGTAGCATTGACTATCTTCCTACCATAACAATGACCTTACTCCAACAAGTGAGACCTACAGCCACGACCTTCCCACCTGAGGCTGGCGGTGCTTGCATCGCCTTCAAGATGAATTAGTGAGTTACGTTTCAAGCCTATCGACTAGTGGGAGTTATTTAAGATGAATCTAACCTTGTAAACTTTTCTGGAATATACAAAGTTTACCATATATCTGTTGGTGTACCCACATTCACAATATGTTATTTCAACAATTCATTCCAAAGTTGGGGAAAAATTATAATGCATAGTTACAAATAAAAAATGATATAGCGATTTCATTCTAGTTTATCAATTGACATAGTTCCCGGTTAGTATATTTAAATGATCGTCATAACCATTTCATTGAATTATCACCTAATAAAAATATAAAAACATCTAATTTATTTTTTGGTTTCAGTGTGTGAATGTGTTAAAGCATTTATCTATTTACAGTTATCTCTGTACTGCAGTTGTAGAAGCAGAGAAAGATTATTTACATTATTTTTTTTTCATTTTAGAATACTACCCACAACAGTCGTGTAACACCAGGTATCTATGTAGTGTTAGGCTTGAGCATGCGTCAGAGAATCTAACCCATGAGGCTTCTGTTGTGTGCCAACTGGTCTGACTGCTGCGTGCTCACTTATATGTAATCACCCATTTGCATTTACATATTTGTGTTTGTAGAAGTCGGGTCTCTGCTCTTGGCCTTGCGTCTCAGCTGGCCACTTTCTTATTTTGTTCCTCTACCATGCCTAATCCTAAAGCCTATTTATAAAGCCTGCCTCTGACATGTTGTTGTCCACCACTTTTTCCTGACCATTCTGAGGCTGAAGAGAAATTTGATATCCCTGTGACTCATTTGTGTGTCTCGTGTTGTTTCCTTCATGTAGGGTTTAGCATACAAACAAGCAAAGTCATAATAAGTGAAATGTAATGGGACTTAGCTTGATGACGTCGCAACATTTTGCAGTGGCATCCAAAATGTTCTTGAAGCCGACGATGCAACTGTAACTGCACATGGGCTGTAAGGGATAATTAATTGGTTGTCAGTATAATTACCCCTAGAGGGTGTTATTCAGCATATCTCAGAAACTGATTGCTGAAGTAATACGTACTTGTCTGGACTCAAAAGTCCGCGGGTAACCGGATTATGTACCGTCAAATAAGACATAAATTAGATATCCGCTGCGCAGCCGACCTAACCAATATCATGTTTATCAGACGTACCTGGGTATTTGTAGCTGACCCGTAACTACATCCGGATATCCGCTGTCTTGATTGAAGCAGACGTGTTCTTTGAAGAATGTCGCACTGCCTTCCACTCCGTCGGGAAATTCGCAACACTCGTTGTTACACACTGTTCATCGAGAATTGTCTATTGTTCACAGTCATATCACTAAAGAAGCTGATCACACCTCTCTGTAATTGTTCTGCTGTGTCCGTTGAGATTCTTTTATGCACAAAAACGCGCGGATCAGTGTTCTTTGCTCGTTATTCCGGCATTAACGTTTCCTTTGGCAGGGTTAAAAGCAAACTGATGGCGCCACAGCGCCCTTATGCCTCTGCTGTCCGACACACACAAGAAGTGCCGACAAAGCATATTTCCCCTGCTTGCCAAACTTCCACCATGAAGCAATGCAGAATGCTCGATTCCCGCTATCTGGGCATAGACGTCAGTGTATGCTATCCTCGTTGCACATAGTGGGTGCAGGGTTCCCTTACTTTTCCTGTTATTTGTAAGACATTAATTTTCTCTCATTAACCCACACTATGGTTGCAACACTGGTCTCTTGCAAAGACGTGGCATGACCTGTGACTGGTGCATGCTGGTTAAACATCTGCTTGTAATTACTAGATGTGGAAGTAAACAAGATGCTTGCCCCTTCTGAGAGGGCTGGGCCCCTCAGGGCTGAAAAGAGCTGAAAAGGGCTGAAGGGGACTGATAACCCCCTCCTGCAGAAACTTTCTCCACCCTTCACATGCTGATACAAAATTTTCCATCTTTACCTCTAATATTTTAGCCCTCGTCATTTTTTATTTCCAATGTGGGTCCCTCTTCTCCCAGTCTATTACTTATGTGTAAATTTCAGATGATTAGTTGCTTTACTTTTGTTATATGAGATCTTCTTAATGCTTCTGCTGAGATCAACCATTGCTTTGTTGGTGTTTTTTTATTATTGTAATGATATCCTGTCATTTAGTGGTAGATTATACATCATCACTACCACTATCTTGAATCTCCCGGTCCTAATTGTGCCTATATGGGCACAGCTGCTTATACCTCTCGTCTGAAAAATCCAGTGTTTTCTGATTAGCAGTACTAATTGTTCCCCCTTCCCTTTCTTCTCTTTTTTTCTTATTACTTGATATCCTGCTGGGCATATTGTATCTGTTATCATCTTAATTAGTTTCTTTTCAATAAATGCTATAATGTTTGTAATTGCCTCTGCTATCTGCGCTTTTAATTCTTTGTTCTGGCTTGATATTCCATCAGAATTCATGTACCGTATTCTTAGGTTGCTTTTTTTTTGACATACTATTCTTTGGTTAATATTATTCTGTCTTTCTGTACTTTGCCCATGTGTCAGGAGGGTTAGGCACGACGCTGGTGTCTTGTATGAGCACTATTAGAGGGAAGTGGTTTATGGTTATGAGTGTATACGGGGAAGGGTTGTGTGATGTGAACTGAGTTATTATCTTTGTTGAGGGTGAGGATGGGCCTTGTGTTGGGAGTGCTGTGAGATGAGCACGAGACGTTTAAATAGTGTTTCTCCGATGGTGTGTGTGCCTGTAATTATGTGTAAGTTCATATGAAAAAATACTTTAGAAAAGTGTAAGATAATGAAGAAGAAAAGAAAAAGGGTAAGATGTATTAAAGGAGATAAAGGACGAAAAAATGAAGAGAATAAGAAAATAAAAATGAGGAAGAAAACGGAAAAGGAGTTGGGTGTACAAAAAGCAAGAGGCAGTAATGAAGATAAATGTTGCCATAAAGCGGCAAATTTAAGCGGGTTAGCTCGGCCCAAATGTTTATTTTAAAAATGTGTTCACATTCAAACCTCAATGCTTTTCGTGTGACTTGGAGTGTGTATGCATGCATGTGTGTGTATATATACCTATCTGTGGCTAACTGAATACATGGGTCATTGGTCTAAGCAGGGGGGTGACACGGACCTGCCTCGCATGGGCCAGTAGGCCTGCTGCAGTGTTCCTTCTTTCTTATGTTCTTATGTAAGTGTGCATGCTTGCAGGTGCTTGGGCCCAGGAGCCCGCATAACTACGCTAATCAACCTCAGCATATCACTTTGCTTAAGAACGTGAAATGTGTAACTGTGAAACTGGAATGATAAGTAATTAAATAACAAAAAGGCACAATACCGTGACTGGAACGATACACAAATAACCCGCACATAAAAGAGAAGCTTACGACGACGTTTCGGTCCGACTTGGACCATTGACAAAGTCACACTGACAGAGGCGGAGCAGGACGGCTATATATAGTCTTCCCTACTTCCAACTCGAACAGTCGCCGTTTAGTTGAATCCTCTCTAATACACAACTTTCCTTGTATGAACCTTAGCCCTGGCTTCGTCTCTGTAGATGCCTTCCTCTCCCACTACATTGTAAAATGCTCCAAACTTCAGAACACCCGTGACTTAACCTGAATCCTCATTTCTTCTTCTTCTTCTTCTTCTTCTTTTTCTTCTTCCTCTTCCCCTTTCCTCTCTCCTTTTCTCCTCTGGGTTGTCTTTCTCTCTCCTGTCTCGTGTTTCTGTTCCTTCTTCATTTATTTTATTTCACCACTTCCCCTTTCACGCACCTCGGTGAGCTTGCTCTCCCTCTGTGGGTTTCTAGCTCTCTTGCAGTGCTCCCCTTCCTTTGTATTTGACTGGCTCGTCTTCCTTATTTCCCACTTCTACCACTACCACTACTACTACCTCTTCTTCTTCTACTACAACTACTGATGAAATTAAGACACATGTGCGGCGTCTGGTTGTCTTTGTTGTGGACGTTTCGCTATCCAGTGGCTGGCTGGATGGCGAAATGTCTACGGTGGGGATGCCCGGGTGTTGTGCATGTGTCATTTCATCCTGTCGGTATTATATACAATTCTTGTACTACTACTACTACTACTACTACTACTACTACCTCCACCTCTTCCTGCCTATATATAGCCGTCCTGCTCCACTTCTGTCAGTGTGACTTTGTCAATGGTCCAAGTCGGACCGAAACGTCGTCGTAAGCTTCTCTCTTTTATGTGCGGGTTATTTGTGTATGATAAGTAATTATTTGACTGTCTTAATTTTCTGTTCTCTACAAAACACAAATGGATTAGAAATAATGTTATTTTGTGTGGAAACACATAATCTGCTTCTGAACTGCATTTTAAGGGAAAAATTAAGCAAAACGTTAATATTTTATATGAAATTAATAACATCTTGGTACATTATTCTTAAAAATTTGCTTATAGGCGACACTCTGAGAAATCGACGTTTTTCTTGGAAGGACGAAATAGGACTCAGGATTTCACTATGCACAGACCTACACACTGGAGAGACGTGGAACATATTTTCTTAGCAGAACGGAGACACAGATCATCATTACTGTCTTTGTACATCGACGCTGCGCTATATTATAATGATTTTCAGAGAGAGAGATATAACTGCGCCACAATCAGTTATAACGGCTCTCAGGGGAAACAATTACGTCATATACTTCTACAATGATTCTCTGGGAAACATAAC
>NC_091313.1:23880573-23973073 GCF_038502225.1 Cherax quadricarinatus
AGGGGACACAGTTGGAAGTTGAAGACACAGATGAATCACAGGGATGTTAGGAAGTATTTCTTCAGCCACAGAGTAATCAGGAAGTGGAATAGTTTGGGAAGCGATGTAGTGGAGGCAGGATCCATAAATAGCTTTAAGCAAAGGTATGCTAAAGCTCACGGTACAGGGAGAGTGACCAAGTAGCGACCAGTGAAGAGGCGGGGCCAGGAGCTAGGACTCGACCCCTGCAACCTCAACTAGGTGGGTACAACTAGGTGAGTACACACACAGGAGGCAGAGCTCATGCGAAGAGGAGACTAAAGACAATGAAGGAGTTACACTATACACAGAGGCTCTAATAGACAACTGCCATGCCCAGGAACAGATAAGCACAGGGGCACCGGATAGGGAAGAGACAGTAAGAAGCAACGGGTCAATGGCAGGAACTAATTTGTATCAGAGGATGCTCAGGGAAGCACAGTGGGAGGACGAAAGGGAGAGGGCCGTTTTTTTCTATGGGCTCCGAGAAGTAGATGGAGAAACTTACGAGGCAAGGAAACAGGAGGAGGGAAAAAACGATTGAAAGCATCATGAAAGCAACAGGAGAGGACGACATGACCCAGCTGACAAATTTTTGGAGAACTGGGTGGTTTGCGAGAGGAAAAAAGCATCCAGTCAAAGTGATTTTCAAGGCAGAGTCAGCTCGAAACCGGATCCTGCAGGAGAAAGCGTGCCTAAGGGACAATCAGGAGTTCCAGGGAGTGTGCCTGGACCGAGACAGAACACAAGAAGAAAGGATGATACTGAAAGAGAGGGTGCAACGTCGCAAGGAGGAAAGGGAGGCAAGGAAGGTGGAGAGCAGGAGAAATCAGGCACAGGTACCCCCTCCAGTACCACCCACAGAAGGAACACAACCATGGCAATCCCAAAGCAATCAAACAACCTAACCCAAAACCCACTCACTGTACCCTCTGCCCACATCCCCCTCACACAAACCCAACCCCCACAGAAATCCACAGTAACCCACACATCCCCCTCTGCACAAACCCCACCTCCACAGTAACCCACACATTCCCCTCAGCTCAAACCCCACCCCCACCGAAACCCACAGTAACCCACACAATGTACCCTCTCCCCCATCCCCCTCATCACAAACCCCACCCTACAGTAACCCACAGCAACCCACACACTGTACCCTACATCCCCATCCCCATGCCCCCTCGCCACAACCCCCACACCCACTGTAATCCCCATAGGCCCTCTCCCCCATCCCCCTCGCCAAAACCCCAACCCCACTGAAATCCCCATAGGCCCTCTGCCCCCACCCCCCACACCACAGACCCCACCCCCAACGCCAACCCCCTATAGGCCCCTACTCCCCCTAACCCACCTCTCTCCCCAGACCACAGTTATAGAAAAGAAGTTGAAGGTTTGGTACACGAACGTGGATGGAATAACGAATAAATATGAGGAGTGGCATGAAAGAATCAAGGAGATGTCCCCAGACATCGTAGCAGTTACAGAAGCAAAATTCACTGGGATAATAAAAGATGCAATCTTCCCACCCGGATATCAGATCCTGAGGAAAGATGGTAGGAGAAGAGGGGGAGGAGGGGTTGCACTGCTAATTAAAAACCGGTGGGGTTATCAAGAAATGGAAGAAATGGACGAGACTGGAGAAAGGGATTACGTAGTAGGTACAGTTCAGTCAGGGGAACACAAAGTAGTCATTGCAATGATGTATAACCCACCAAAGAACTGCAGGAGGCCAAGAGAGGAATATGACGAGTACAACAGAGCACTGGTGGACACTCTAGCTGAGGTGGCAAGAAGCGCTCACTCAAGTAGAGCGAAGTTACTGGTCATGGGCGACTTCAATCACAGGGAGATTGATTAGGAAAACCTGGAGCCACATGGGGGTCCCAAAACATGGAGAGCCAAGATGATGGATGTGGTGCTGGCAAACCTCATGCACCAACACGTTAGGGGCACTACCAGAGTGAGAAGGGAGGGTGAACCAGCAAGATTAGACCTTGTGTTCACCCTGAGTAGCTCAGACATTGAGCACATCACATATGAAAGGCCCCTTGTAGCTAGTGACCATGTGCTTATGAGCTTCGAATACATCGTGGAGCTAGAAGTGGAGAGGGTAACAGGAGTAGAAAGAAAAAAGACAAACTATAAAAAGGGGGACTACACAGGAATGAGGAACTTCCTGCAGGAGGTTGAGTGGGAACAGGAGTTGGTAGGAAAATCAGTAAATGATATGATGGACTTCATAACAACAAAATGCAAGGAGGCAGAGGAAAGGTTTGTTCCCAAGGGTAACAGAAATAATGGGAAGGACAGAACGAGCCCTTGGTTTTTCCGAAGGTGTAGGGAGGCAAAAACTAAGTGCTCTAAAGAGCTGAAAAAGTAAAGAAGGCAAAGTACTCAGGAAAATAAAGAGATTAGTCGATGAGCCAGAAACGAATATGCACAGATAAGGAGGGAGGTGCAGTGGCAGTATGAAAACGACATAGCATCGAAAGTCAAGTCTGTCCCGAAACTGCTTTATAGCCACATCAGGAGGAAGACAACAGTCAAGGACCAAGTAATCAGGCTGAGGAAAGAAAGTGGGGAGCTCACAAGAAACGATCAAGAAGTCTGTGAGGAGCTCAACATGAGATTTCAGGAAGTATTTACAGTGGAGGCTGAAGGGACACTGGGAAGACAAAACAGTAGGGTACATCAACAAGGGATATACCAACAAGTGTTGGATGAATTACACACAACTGAGGAGGAGGTGGAGATGCTCCTAAGTGACCTTGATACCTCAAAGGCGATGGGACCGGACAACATCTCTCTGTGGGTCCTTAGAGAGGGAGCAGAGACACTACGTGTGCCACTAACCAAAATCTTCAACACTTCTCTTGAAACTGGGTAACTACCTGAAGTATGGAAGAAGGCAAATGTAGTCTCATCTTTAAGAAAGGAGACAGAAATGAAGCACTAAATTATAGATCAGTGTCACTGACGTGTATAGTATGCAAAGTCATGGAGAAGATTATCAGGAGGAGAGTGGTGGAGCACCTTGAGCGGAACAAGATTATAAACGATAGCCAGCATGGATTCATGGAAGGCAAATCCTGTGTCACAAACCTACTAGAGTTTTATGACAAGGTAACTGAAGTAAGAAAAAGAGAGGTAGGGGTGGGTTGATTGCATTTTCTTTGAGTGCAAGAAGGCCTTCGACACAGTTCCTCACAAGAGATTAGTACAGAAGCTAGAAGAACAGGCACATATAACAGGAAGGGCACCGCAATGGATCAAAGAATACCTAACAGGGAGGCAACAGCGAGTCATGGTCCGTGATGAGGTGTCACAGTGGGCGCCGGTGACGAGCGGGGTCGCACAGGGGTCAGTTCTGGGACCAGTGTTATTCTTAGTATATGTGAATGTCATGACGGAAGGGATAGACTCAGAAGTGTCCCTGTTTGCAGATGATGTGATGTTAATGAGGAGAATTAAATCAGATGCAGACCAGACAAGTCTACAAAGAGACCTGGACAGGCTGGATGCACGGTCCAGCAACTGGCTCCTAGAATTTAACAGCGCCAAATACATAGTCATGAAGATCGGAGAAGGGCAAAGAAGACCGCAGACAGAGTATAGGCTAGGAGGCCAAAGACTGCAAACCTCACTCAAGGAGAAAGATCTAGGAGTGAGTATAATACCGAGTACATCGGCAGAAGCACACATTAACCAGATAACTGCTGCGGCATATGGGGGCCTGGCCACCCTGAGAATAGCGTTCCGGTACCTCAGTAAGGAATCGTTCAAGACTCTACATTGTGTACGTCAGGCCCATACTGGGGTACGCAGCACCAGTTTGGAACCCACACCTGGTCAAACACGTTAAGAAATTAGAGAAGGTGCAAACGTTAGCAACAAGGCTGGTTCCAGAGCTAAGAGGAATGTCCTATGAAGAAAGGTTAAGGGAAATCGGTCTAACGACACGGGAGGACTGGAGGATCAGGGGAGACATGATAACGACATACAAAATACTGCGTAGAATAGATAAGATGGACAGAGACAGGATGTTCCAGAGATGGGACACAGAAACTAGGGGTCACAATTCGAAGCTAAAGACTCAGATGAGTCAAAGCGATTTTACGAAGTATTTCTTCAGCCACAGAGTTGTTAGGAAGTGGAATAGTCTGGCAAGCGATGTAGTGGAGGCAGGAACTATACATAGTTTTAAGACGAGGTATGATAAAACTCATGGAGCAGGGAGAGGGAGGACCCAGTAGCGGTCAGTAAAGAGGCGGGGCCAGGAGCTGAGTCTCGACCCCTGCAACCACAATTAGGTGAGTACACACACACACACACACACACACACACACACACACACACACACACACACACACACTTCTAACACCATCTTGACATAATTATCGACCTTCCGAGCTTACACTCCCTCTGCCAGCATTGATACTTGGCAGAAGAGCGGGTGGACTTGACCGAGATCTCTTAAGCAGTATATGAGGTCAAGTAAGGTGATTACCGGGGTCTGAAAGTATTTTCACTGGGAATCGTTCTCAGTCTTTCTTGGATCAATGATTTTTTTGGTCATATAATTTTGTTTTTACTGTGTGTGTGTGTGTACTCACCTAGTTGTACTCACCTAGTTGAGGTTGCAGATGTCGAGTCCTAGCTCCTGGCCCCGCCTCTTCACTGGTCGCTACTAGGTCACTCTCCCTGAACCGTGAGCTTTATCATACCTCTGCTTAAAGCTATGTATGGATCTTGCCTCCACTGTGTGTGTGTGTGTGTGTGTGTGTGTGTGTGTGTGTGTGTGAATTGGGATCTGGAGAAAACGAAATTGTTGTCTTAACCGAAGATTTATTCTGCAAATACTGTTTTTTTAATCATATTTTGGAGCATATACATGCACAAGGAGAGTTAAGGAGAACATAAAAATTGATAGACAAATATATATATAGCTAAAAAACATAGAATATATATATATATATATATATATATATATATATATATATATATATATATATATATATATATATATATATATATATATATATATATATATATATATATATATATATATATATATATATATATATATATATAATATAGTGTCTAATAAGCCCAACCGGTCAATTAGGCAGAATTCCCTTAAAAATTAGTCTTTTCCAAAAGTTTCTTTTACATATTAAATTATATATATTTTCGCTGAAAATTATCATTTTTTTAAATTTTTGGACCATATCTAACTCAGAAACCACACGTAACGTAACGTAACCTAAAGTAATGTAACGTAACGTAACCTAACCTAAAGTAACGTAAAGTAACGTAACATACCCAAACTTAACCTAACTCAGAAACCACACGTAACGTAACGTCACCTAAAGTAACGTAACGTAACGTAACATATCCAATCTTAACCTAACTCAGAAACCACACGTAACGTAATGTAACCTAAAGTAACGTAACGTAACATACCCAAACTTAACTTTGAAGCCACACGTAACCTAACGTAATTTTTTTAATCAAATCCTGCTAAATATATATAGATTTGAATCTATTTAATGCTTCTTAACCTATACCATAAATATATTTTTCGTTATTTTCGCATTAATTCTCGCAGATAAATTGCATAAATAAATTTTCACTCTACTTATTCTGGAGAGAGAGAGAGAGAGAGAGAGAGAGAGAGAGAGAGAGAGAGAGAGAGAGAGAGAGAGAGAGAGAGAGAGAGAAAATAAGTGACAAAATTCTGGGGTCTTTGCCAGGAAACGTTAAAGAATGAGAAGAAAGATCAAAGTCATGGAACTCAGAGCAATAAAGGCTGTGATGATGCTTGAGAAGAGACGCGTGCATACCTACTACACGCATACATACATACTACATTCATACATACATACATACATACATACATATATACATACATACATATGAAAATACCCAAGTGTTGCACATATGTCTAATTTATCAACTTGTCGGTTCTCTGAACCATTCCGAGATGCAGAAAAGAAAACGAAAGTAAACACACATTTTAGCAGCAATAACTACCATCATTAACTATTACCTCTTTCATTGCAGGGCCCATTATTCCCTCTCTATCTTTCCTCCTTGAACCTCTCCCAATCCCCCATTGCAAACTACCATTAAATTCACACATCTCTCGAGAATGACCGGCCAAAGTACCTCTTCTCACTAATCCCAGCATTACACTGGACTCTGAGGATATAATTTGGCCGAGCGACCATGGTGGTCCAATACCATCACTGCAGCAGGACTAGTTAACAAGGTGATAATGTTTTTATCATTGTTCTGGAGAAGGTGCTGTGGGAGAAACAGCTTTCCTGTCGGTTTGTCTTGTTGTTCTGAATCTTTCTTTGTCCATTTGCCTCTGTCATTCTGTATATGTCTGTCTGCCTCTCTATTTATCTCTGTCCTGGAGATGGGAAGTACAGTGCCTGCACTCTGAAGGAGGGGTGTTAATGTTGCAGTTTAAAAACTGTAGTGTAAAGCACCCTTCTGGCAAGACAGTGATGGAGTGAATGATGGTGAAAGTTTTTCTTTTTCGGGCCACCCTGCCTTGGTGGGAATCGGCCGGTGTGATAATAAAAAAAAAAATAAAAAAAAATATATATATATATATATATATATATATATATATATATATATATATATATATATATATCTATATATATATATATATATATATATATATATATATATATATATATATATATATATATATATATATATATATATACAGTATTTTTAAATTTATTTTAAACAATATGAAATAAATTTAAACCAATGTATGATATATTTAGTATAATTCGGCTACTAGTGCTACTATGTCGGCTGAGGATTTTTATTATTTACATAGGCGAGAAGGCTCTCTCCCCAGCCTGCACTCCCTCCGTCCACTGCCAGCAGTGGACGGAGGGAGTGCAAGCTGTGCAAGCAGTGCTTTTGAATATTTTTTTTTTGATATCCGAGGAAGTTAATGAATGGAGGTTTTAAAGATCACTTTCTGACTGCAGAGTGTTGCTGTCTTCTGTCCTCTGGACTCATACCTCCCCCTCCCCCCCCCCCCGTCTTCTGAGTGTTGGGATGAGACGGAACAAGGGCATATTATTATTAATATTTTATTACTAGAATAATTATAATAATGAAAATAACAATAGCAATAATAGCAATTTATATTATTATTATTATTATTATTATTATTATTATTATTATTATTATTATTATTATTATTATTATTATTATTATTATTAGCTGCAGTAAGATATGTGAGAATTCTGTTTAATCCTAGGAAGAAGGGATGGTAGCTCCAATTCCTCGGAACAAAGACCTTTTACAGGTATCAGGGCGCCTCCCCACAATTCAGAGAGGAGACAATCATTCCGTATGATTTCTAACTACATTTGCAGAGACGATGTTTCGGCCAGAAATGGACTGTTATCGAGTCACAAAGGAACGAGAAAGTTGGAAGAAAATTTGAAGACAGTTGCGGAAAATCACACAGCTTTTGATTTCCAAACCGTTAAAAGCCTCCCTAAGGGGGGGGGGGAAGGAGGGGAAACGAGCAGTGGACCTTTATATAGCTACGTCCGATGGTGCCACATTTCTTTATCCACTCTTAATTCATAAGGGGTGTTAATGCTGCAGTTTTACAACTGTAATGCAAGCGCACCTCAGAGGTAAGACAGTGATGGAGTGAATGATGAAAGTTTTTCATTTCCGGGCCACCCTACCTTGGTGGGAAACGGCCTGTTAATAAAAAAAAACAATAATTTAGTAATAAAGCCTCCATAGGCTAATGTATTATACACTACTACTTATACGTATTCAACCTCAGTTAGAATTAAGTGAGTAATCTGCCTTAGTACTTACAACTTTCCAAAGCCTACTGGCATAGTGCCTGACAAGGCAGGTGACAGGTCCTTGGCTTCGAACTATAGACCAATAAGCCTTACCTCCATAGTGGGAAAATTTATGGAATCAATAATTGCCGAAGCAATTCGTAGCCATCTTGACAGGCACAGATTGATTAATGAATCTCAACACGGTTTTACAAAGGGGCGTTCCTGTCTTACGAATTTACTAACTTTTTCACTAAGGTGCTTGAGGAGGTAGATCATGGTAATGAATATGATATTGTGTATATGGACTTCAGTAAGGCTTTCGATAGAGTTCCACACCAGAGGCTATTGAGGAAACTTAAGGCACGCGGAATAGGAATAGAAATTTTTTCCTGGGTAGAGGCATGGCTGACAAATAGACAGCAAAATGGGGAGAAATCAGAATGGGGGAACGTCGCAAGCGGTGTTCCTCAGAGGTCAGTGTTGGGCCCGTTGTTGTTCACAATTTACATAAACGACATAGATGAGGGAATAAATAGCGACATAAGCAAATTTGCTGATGACACCAAAATAGGCCTTCCAATTCATTCTAATGAGGACACTAGAGCTCTCCAGGATGATTTGAATAGACTGATGCAATGGTCGGAGAAGTGGCAGATGCAGTTTAATATTGACAAATGCAAAGTTCTAAATGTTGGACAGGTAAATAACCATGCCACATATAAACTAAATGATGTAGATCTTAATACTACTGATTGCGAAAAGGATTTAGGAGTTCTGGTTAGCAGTAATTTAAAACCAAGACAACAGTGCATTAGTGTTCGCAATAAAGCTAACAGAATTCTTGGCTTCATATCTAGAAGTATAAATAATAGAAGTCCTCAGGTTGTTCTTCAATTCTATATCCTTGGTTAGGCCTCATTTAGACTATGCTACTCAGTTCTGGTCATCGTATTACAGAATGGATATAAATGATCTGGAAAACGTACAGAGGAGGATGACAAAGATGATCCCATGTATCAGAAATCTTCCCTATGAGGATAGACTGAGGGCCCTGAATCTGCACTCTCTTGAAAGGCGTAGAATTAGGGGGGATAAGATCGAGGTGTATAAATGGAAAACAGGAATAAATAAAGGGGATGTAAATAGTGTGCTGAAAATTTCCAGCCAAGACAGGACTCGCAGCAATGGTTTCAAGTTGGAAAAATTCAGATTCAGAAAGGATATAGGAAAGCACTGGTTTGGTAATAGAGTTGTGGATGAGTAGAACAAACTCCCGAGTACAGTTATTCAGGCTAAAACGCTGTGTAGTTTTAAAAATAGGTTAGATAAATACATGAGTGGGTGTGGGTGGGTGTGAGTTGGACCTGACTAGCTTGTGCTGCTGGGTCTGGGTCTGGGTCTTGTACAACAGTGCTCCATCCTTGAGTGGAGATGATCAGACTGGGTGGGTCATTGGTCTAATCCGGGGGGGGGGGGTCATTGGTCTAAGCCGGGGGGTTATTGGTCTAATCCGGGGGGGGGGGTCATTGGTCTAATCCGGGGGGGACTTGGACCTGCTCCGCATGGGTCAGTAGGCCTGTTGCAGTGTTCCTTCTTTCTTATGTTCTTATGTTGTTAAATTGACAACCGAATTGCACGAATTGCGCCAGTCACCAGCCACCGGTGTTACCGAGGGGGCAGTTACAAAAAAAGACCTGTTCACGAGTGAGGAGGTGACCAGTTCCTATCTAATCGTACAACTCAATTAACGGCTTACTTGATTAGGACGACTTATCCTACGACAGATCTTGTAAAGTGAAGTACTCTACCGTTCGACAGCACATTACAACGCGAATTAAACCCCTTCACTGTTACCTTCGAAACTAATTGTAGCTTCTGTAACAGCAGATTGTGACTCATAATAGCATCTCGGGGATACCTTGCTGAGGCTACGTTTCCCCCCCCCCCACATTCCTTGACAGTAAATACTCAGTAACAGTACTATTAAATGCGCATTTCTTATACTTCATTGGGCTGAGCAATGTGAAGGATCTTACCAACCCTCCAGCCCACTAGAGATGCAACATAACTCCAACCGGCCTACTACACATTGCCTTGTTAACTAGAGGTAAGATTTCAGATATCTAGAAATGGGATGGCAAATTTCTGGGCTGAGGACCGAAACGTCGTCTGAAGATTCTTCTTTACAGTGTGAGTTATTTGTAAATTGTTCTAGCCATGCTCTTGTGACTTGTATTCTTCAGTATCATGAATATCACAATTTTGATAACCTTCCATTGCTTCAAAAACATTTTCTTGCAGCGAGAGTCACTTATAAGGCAAAAATTTATATATGTATATATATATATAAAAAAGCCATGCCGTGATTATTATAACTATTATTCACAGGAATTTTTTAATTTTAATTTCTCATTAATGGTAAAATATAATGGCTACAACTGATGTAAAATTAATTGGACAGTAGTTTGAAGCTGATGATCTATCGCCCATTCTAATAAGTGACGATATATTAGTATCTGCATGCTACTGGATTGAAACCTGTGTTCATTTATTTATTGTATTAGCTTGAAGGGGGATGTGGAAGCTTACACTCACATAGTTTTTAAACACAGCAGTATCCCACAACGGTTTTAAAATTTATAAATCTAAATATTGTGTAATTATATATTAATATATAGTACATGTATGCAAATATGCATTTTCTATTTACAAACCTCAGTTTAAGTTGAAACTTGTACAACTTACATTTCTCTCTACATAGTATATAAATGGAAATGAAATGTTTGAAGTTCTGGTAAGACAATCTGCAGAGCATATCTGTATTTAAATAGTAAGCATCGCTATGGATAGAACTTCATAACGCTGTGGACTCTGAGAGTAAAGAACTTATAAGTAATGATAAACGATTGGTTTTCGCATCCATATGAAATAAAGAAAAATATTTATTAAAATCTAGAGCAAACTCTACATCAGGTGCCTTAATGTGCACTCGGAGCAAATTTATAGCGTCACTCAGTGGTGAAAATAATGCCTCACTGCTCTCCACCCAGCAATATATTATCCCAATGGAAATCCATCAGCTTAACTACCCACGCACAATACCTCACCCATTCTCGGCATATGCTGGTCTGATATAGCCAATCCTTTATGTTACAAATGGTCTATATATATATATGTATATAGATTATATATATATATATATATATCTATATATATATATATATATATATATATAATATATATATATATATATATATATATATATATATATATATATATACGTGTCAGCAGATGGGTCTATGAAAGATGAGGTGAATCATAGAATTGATGAGGGAAAAAGAGTGAGTGGTGCACTTAGGAGTCTGTGGAGACAAAGAACTTTGTCCTTGGAGGCAAAGAGGGGAATGTATGAGAGTATAGTTTTACCAACGCTCTTATATGGGTGTGAAGCGTGGGTGATGAATGTTGCAGCGAGGAGAAGGCTGGAGGCAGTGGAGATGTCATGTCTGAGGGCAATGTGTGGTGTGAATATAATGCAGAGAATTCGTAGTTTGGAAGTTAGGAGGAGGTGCGGGATTACCAAAACTGTTGTCCAGAGGGCTGAGGAAGGGTTGTTGAGGTGGTTCGGACATGTAGAGAGAATGGAGCGAAACAGAATGACTTCAAGAGTGTATCAGTCTGTAGTGGAAGGAAGGCGGGGTAGGGGTCGGCCTAGGAAGGGTTGGAGGGAGGGGGTAAAGGAGGTTTTGTGTGCGAGGGGCTTGGACTTCCAGCAGGCATGCGTGAGCGTGTTTGATAGGAGTGAATGGAGACAAATGGTTTTTAATACTTGACGTGCTGTTGGAGTGTGAGCAAAGTAACATTTATGAAGGGATTCAGGGAAACCGGCAGGCCGGACTTGAGTCCTGGAGATGGGAAGTACAGTGCCTGCACTCTGAAGGAGGGGTGTTAATGTTGCAGTTTAAAAACTGTAGTGTAAAGCACCCTTCTGGCAAGACAGTGATGGAGTGAATGATGGTGAAAGTTTTTCTTTTTCGGGCCACCCTGCCTTGGTGGGAATCGGCCGGTGTGATAATAAAAAATAAATAAATATATATATATATATATATATATATATATATATATATATATATATATATATATATATATATATATATGTGTGTGTATGTATATACATCAGGTATCAAGTGATCAGAAGCATACTCCTGCTGGAGAGGCAAGGGTCTACGTCCTTTGTTTTTAAATAGTTTTGTATAGTATTTTTTAACCACACTGGCCATTTCTCACTAGTGTGGGAAATGGCCATTGACCATCATTCATTCAATAGTTACTTTGTCAGAAGTGTTCTGACATTTCATTCGGATAACCATCCGAGTGCAAAACCTCTATATAATAGATCCTACATAGTCTATAAGCCTAAGAGCTTCTTTTCTGATATTTTAAATTGAATTATATTATAATAAGCAGCTCCACAATGCACTCGTAACGTAATCCATTCCTTTTAAACGCAATTAACAATAGTGTATGTAGCAATCCTCTATTCAGTAAGCTACATTAACAAATCATGAAAGGGAATCTCCGTATCACATTTGACACATTCGAATCTGTATGAGACTTGTTTCTTTATCAAGTTAATCTCACTTGCTGGCCACCAGATATGATGATACAACAGCCACGATTATGGCGGGCGATTATGGTGAGAGCTGACGGAAACTGATGGATAAAGGTGAATAATATTAGAGTTAGTGTTGGCTGGGAGAACACAGATGGTTGAGTGTTAGTTGACAGCGAACAGATGGTTGAGTGCTAGTTGACAACAAACAGATGGTTGAGTTCTAGTTGATAGCAAACAGATGGATGAGTGCTGGCTGATAACAAACAGTAGGCTAAGTGTTTTGTTATGTTTTATGTCATGTTATGTTTATGTTTTATTATAATCCATGTTTCATTTTCATATGCATTGTCTATATCATATTGTTCTTTTATATATTGTTTTGCCAATTTTTTGTCTTCTTCCCCAACCGTTTTCTGTTTACCTAGTTTTTCCTGTCTACGCACGTTCTCCTCTGTTTACGTTGCAATACCTCTTCATCTTTTTCGTCTTTAAGTAGGAAACCCAAGACGTTCCACCTCGAACTTCTCTTGTTGTCTCTCTTTATCAACAACTTTTCCTCCTTCAGGTACGAGATCCGACCATCCTTCTCAAGATACTCTTCATCTCTCTCTTCCACCTTCGTCAGACTGGAGGCCCCATCGTTCAGCGGTGTTTGGGTCGTGGCAGGGCAGTAGATGATGGGGGCGAGAATGAGTTCTTCAGCACGAGATAATGGATGGAGGAATACTAAAACCTCTTGGAGATGAGGGCTCTGGCTCACTTCAACGTTGATCTGGCTATCATAGGCACCTTCAGCTAGCTAGTCTCAGCAGCTACCTCCGCTTCTTCATAGGATCATTACTGAGGCTGCCAAAAAGATGGCGTATTCTTCTTCTTTGTCTTCTTCTTTATATTATTATTATTATTATTATTATTATTATTATTATTATTATTATTATTATTATTATTATTATTATTATCATTATTATTATTATTATATTGTTAGTGTTAGCATTATTTTAAAAGTCATTATTAATAGGAGTGGCATTAGTAGTAGTAGTAGTAGTAGTAGGGAGAATAGCAATAATAATAATATATAATAATTATCAAAAAAATACATTATTCATATTTGAATATTATTATTTCTGAAAAAATTGACTGGATAAAGAGGAAACTCCATAAATAATTTTATGAGTAAATTTGATAGCGCCCAAGAGGCACTACATTAAAACCGATATACCTTCCTGAAGGTATATCGAAGGTATACGAGACTCTTCGTTGCGTTTACGTTACCTGTGAGACTTGTAGACCACTGGACTGCAGTCTTCTGGCGGTCTCCCAGTGCCTCATCGACCGGACATGTGAGGATGACTATTGAGAACATAATAGTCACCAGGTTCAACTCATTCACTATAACCTAGAGGCACCATCAGCCAGCACTCTCTAGAAACATATCGGCCTTCCCGCTTCCTTCAGTGTCCGGGAGATCAACTTCACAAGTACGTCGTAACTTTTTTTCTTAAATATATTAATTTTATCTTGATATTGTCCGTCTATAGTAATGTTTACCTAATCACTGCACACAATTGATTTTTACCGGCTATGATATGTTATGACTCCCCTCGTTTGAAAGCCATGCCTACATAGTATGTGATAGAACACACCCACTTACGTCAGGGTAACCCTTAATGAGGGCAACATTTTGCTTCCAAGTGAGCTTTTACAATATTTGAAACGTTTTTCAAATGAAGATTATGTCTGCTACAAATTTCTTTGTTCAGCAGTATTACATTTTCCATTCATGTTGACAGGCAAAATATAACCGGTCAGATTACACTCTGTACCACGAAACATTACAGAACTTCGATGCTATCAAGAGTATCTTGGACGAGGAGTTCCGCTACTGCCTGGACCCCTGCAGACTGTTGGCTCTAATGCCATTGGTCTCTGACGCCAAGGTCATGAAAGTATTCAAACTTCGGGTAATTTTGGCTTACAAGTACAAGTTTTCCTTTAATGTATTCATGTTTTTTTTTTATTGCCAAAAGGCTCTGAACAGCTTTTCAGGTGAAAGAAGAGCCGTTTCCAGACGGTAGGGGTTGTTTGTTGCGGAGTGTCTTAAGATCATTAGGTTGTGTAAATAAGACACAATGAATCTTATGGCATTTCATTGTGGAGACGTTTCCCCCACGTTTCCCTGCGAAACATTTTCGCAGGCCTGAGCTTGCTACCATCTGCAGCTCATAAGACTGCCATCCCCACGAGCCCCTTTGGGGCGGGGCAGATGGCAGACCAGAGGCCTAGCTTCTCCCTACGAGCCCCGTGAGGGCGGGGAATGTGGCTAGGCCTGGGGACACTTGGTCCCAAAGATGAGGAGGTACTTGTACCTCCTCCCATGGGAGACTTAAGTCTCGAGACACTCCCCAGATAGGAAGCCAAGGCCGGGTCACCACTACTTGGAAAAGACCCGGGCCGAGATAAACTGTCATAACCCGTTGGTATACTCTACCATTGTACGAGTATTACTATCTTCACATTAGGTTAGGTAATATTCGTCAGGAAACAAGACAGATGTCTCGTGACCCGGGTCTCAGCCATGTGATGGCCCGTCACTGGTGTGTTTGGTTATGTGACCGAGGTCTTCCGTTGGCTTACCCGTCCACCTCTTTAAAAAAAAAAAAAAAAAAAAAAAAAATGATAAATACCATTTGATGTTTTTATCGGCATCATCAGGTCGATCCCACAAATTTAACTCGTTCGCTCATTTTTCATAATTTATTAAAAGATTATCCCCTCAAGGAAGGTTCCTTGATGTTGGTGAGGGGCTCTTGATTTAGGGAATTGGATCTGTGCTCCAGTTCCCCGAATTAAGCCTGAATGCCTTCCACATCCCCCCCCCAGGCGCTGTATAATCCTCCGGGTTTAGCGCTTCCCCCTTGATTATAATAATAATAATATTAAAAGATTATGAGATGCATGCATGTGTCCTCTCTCTGTCTCGCAAATTGACAGTCCGACGGTCTACTGCCTCGGCCACCCAGGCTTCTAACAGTGGGGCAAGAATAGATCTGCTGCTAAAGCTCCTGGGCTGAAGGAAGGAGTTCACTTGGGTTACAGTTGGCGCCTCTGACGGAATATAATACAGTAAGTATTAATTCCGGATCCTTCCTGGTCTCAGACCGGGCCGCGGGGGCGTTGACCCCCGGAACTCTCTCCAGGTATAGAGAAGCCTGGCTGGCCGAGACAGCAGAGCGTCGGACTGTCAATTTACAGACCGCGGTTAGATCCCTACGTTCATCTTTCCGTTTATTCATTAACAGTTGTTATATATATATATATATATATATATATATATATATATATATATATATTTATTTATTTATATGTATATATATTATATATATATATATATATATATATATATATATATATATATACATATATATATATATATATATATATATATATATATATATATATATATATATATATATATATATATATATTTAACACATCGGCCGCCTCCCACCAAGGCAGGGTACCCGAAAAAGAAAAACTTTCATCATTCACTCCATCACTGTCTTGCCAGAGGAGCGCTTACACTACACTTATAAAACTGCAACATTAACACCCCTCCTTCAGAGTGCAGGCACTGTACTTCCCATCTCCAGGACTCAAGTCCTGCCTGCCGGTTTCCCTGAATCCATTCATAAATGTTACCTTGTTCACACTCCAACAGCACGTCAAATCCTAGGAACCACTTGTCTCCATTCGCTTCTATCAAACACGCTCACGCATGCTTGTTGGAAGTCCAAGTTCCTCGCACACAAATGTTGAATAAAACGTTAATGTAGATATTTTGCTTAATCTATGATATTTTTTTTCAAAATTATATAATAAACATGCTACGTAACATATAAACATGATAAATATACCCACAGTAGAATAAATTAACATGAATATGAGATATTTTTCTAGTTGGCTTGCGGAGTAAACTAAAACCACATATGTCCACCAGCTGGTTTGTTTACATAACTCGCGCTGTCTTCTCTCTCTCTCTCTCTCTCTCTCTCTCTCTCTCTCTCTCTCTCTCTCGCTTATTCATTTAATCTCGTTTACTCACCTCTCACCCTACATTAAGACTACATATATTTTAAGGTAAGTAATGAGTGTACTGCACATGCATTTTATCGCTCTAGGGCGCTTTCAATGCCTAGTATTGAATGTGTGGGTGGGATGGCCAGATGGGGTACGGTACCTATAATAATAATATCTTTATTTACTATAAGTACATGAACATGGTATACAGGCCTACCTGACATACTACTATATAGAAAGCCCCTTGTTATACAGAGCATTTCGGGCAAATTAGGTCCTTATCCCAGGATGGGACCCACACCTGGAGTTTACCTGGAGAGGGTTTCGGGGGTCAACGCCCCCGCGGCCCGGTCTGAGACCAGGCCTCATGGTGGATTAGGGTCTGATCAACCAGGCTGTTACTGCTGGCCGCACGCAAGCTGACGTACGAACCACAGCCCGGTTGGTCAGGTACTGACTTTAGGTGCCTGTCCAGTGCCTTCTTGAAGACAGCCAGGGGTCTATTGGTAATCCCCGTTATGTATGCTGGGAGGCAACTGAAAAGTCTTGGGCCCCGGACACTTATTGTGTTGTCTCTCAGTGTACTCGTGGCGCCGCTGCTTTTCATCGGGGAATGTTGCATCTCCTGCCGAGTCTTTTGCTCTCATAGGGAGTGATTTTCGTGTGCAGGTTTGGTACCAATCCCTCCAGGACATTCCAAGTGTATATTATCATGTATCTCTCTCGCCTGCGTTCGAGGGAATACAGATGAAGGACCTTCAACCGTTCCCAGTAGTTTAGGTGCCTTATAGCACTGATGTGTGAATCAGTCGATGTTCCAGTACAAACTTCCGAGTATTTTGGTTTTGCATAATTAATGCATAATGAAAAAATCTTCAAAAGATGGCTGTAAAACTGTAATACCTTTATAGAAGGTTATCCTTTGATAACGAAAAATCCAGGTTGCATTTGGAAAGAGCGATATTTTTTTATTTACTTTTATTTTCTTTCTTATATTTTCGTTTAGATGTGAAAAACATGTAGCAAAATCTAGTGAAATAAATTTTATTTAATTTTTTTTACATGATCTTGAATGCTTTAATGGAATATTTCAAGCTGTTTTGTTGAACTTAATGACTATTGAATGCATGTAGTTCGTTCAGTCTGCAGTTAACCTTAACACGAAAAAAGATTACCCAATTCCTAATAGAAGAGTTGAATTGTTCTGTGCTTACACACTGAAAGCTACGAACCTGTGACCTCTTGGTGTATGTACGCTATTACTCCTCTCGAAGGTTAGGTTAGATCAGGTTCATCATCAAACAGGACAAGCATTTCCTGACGCTGGTCTTAGTCATATATAATCTTTTCGTCATCTGGCCGTGGCCTTCAGAATATTATGTATCTACCAGAGTTATTGTCTTAAGTGGAAGCTTCTGAGTGAGTTGAAATACTGTTGCTTTCATAATATTTAATGTAAATAAATGCAAGTCGTATTGTATAAACTGTAGTATTTTCTCTACACGTGTATCGTTTTGTGTATGTTTAAAACAAATATGTGTATATTGGCAACTGTTGTGACGTGGAGCGGACATCCCTCTCTCACCCAGGTGGAGGCTAGCGAGGGTTGGTGGAGGCTAGCGAGGGTTGGTGGAGGCTAGCGAGGGTTGGTGGAGGCTAGGGAGTTTTGATGGAAGCTAGGTAGAGTATGTGCGGGCTAGGGAGGGTTGGCGGATGCTAGAGAGGAAATTGTTTTTTTTTTTTTTGGGGGGGGGGGGAGTAAGAGACTAGTGAATAAACAGACACTAGAAATAGACAGTTATCTCACACGTTTCATTTCTCAGTATTTGTCAGTAATATCTTGGTACCCAAGTGCCTAGTACAAAATGGTAACTAACTAACTAACCCACTGACTTTGACCTTTCATCTTGTTGAGTCTATACATTACTTATTCTGAGTGACTGAAGCCACTACAGTTTTGTATTCACGCATCCTATCTGGCCTGCTTCTTTTTTCCGGCTTTCCAGCTGAGTTATTCATTCTTTAGCGAAATTATTATTATTATTATTATTATTATTATTATTATTATTATTATTATTATTATTATTACTGGCGAAAACAAAGCGCCGAACCCCGTATAGGTCATACAGGACAAATAAAATGTTTTTGTAGGCAGGAATGTAATGGCACACGTTACTTAAAAAATAAGTTGTTACATTACTCTGAGGAATTATTTAACGCATGATATTTGTATTTGTAATGTTTATTTGTAATCAGTTTTTAGCGTATCTGAATTTGTGCACTTTTTTACGAATACGAATCTTTATATGACAAATAAGGTTACAAGGGTGTAACAAATAGTTACAAAACAAAAATGAGTGACATGGGTCCGAAGCTTAGTGGAAATTCAATACTTATCCACAGCATTTTAATTAGATATCCATAAATTATGTAATCAACAAGCCTTGAGCATTTAGTGGTACTTTGTATTAACAAAAGTAACCGAAAAATAGGCTGCAAGTTACCCAGAATAGGATTGCGAGATTCGTGCTTGACCTGGATGCTAGAGTACATGTCGGCCAGGATGAAGTACCAGACTCACGAAATCGTAATGATAAGATTGCAAACAAACCATACCACCTTATATCCGACATAGACAAGGATGTCAGCCACAGCACCGTGTCTTCCTTTGCAGATGACACCCGAATCTGCATGACAGTGTCTTCCATTGCAGACACTGCAAAGCTCCAGGCAGACATCAACCAAATCTTTCAGTGGGCTGCAGAAAACAATATGAAGTTCAACGATGAGAAATTTCAATTACTCAGATATGGTAAACATGAGGAAATTAAATCTTCATCAGAGTACAAAACAAATTCTGGCCACAAAATAGAGTGAAACACCAACGTCAAAGACCTGGGAGTGATCATGTCGGAGGATCTCACCTTCAAGGACCATAACATTGTATCAATCGCATCTGCTAGAAAAATGACAGGATGGATAATGAGAACCTTCAAAACTAGGGAGGCCAAGCCCATGATGACACTCTTCAGGTCACTTGTTCTATCTAGGCTGGAATATTGCTGCACACTAACAGCACCTTTCAAGGCAGGTGAAATTGCCGACCTAGAAAATGTACAGAGAACTTTCAAGGCGCGCATAACGGAGATAAAACACCTCAATTATTGGGAGCGCTTGAGGTTCCTAAACCTGTATTCCCTGGAACGCAGGAGGGAGAGATACATGATTATATACACCTGGAAAATCCTAGAGGGACTAGTACCGAACTTGCACACGAAAATCACCCACTACGAAAGCAAAAGACTTGGCAGACGATGCACCATCCCCCCAATGAAAAGCAGGGGTGTCACTAGCACGTTAAGAGACCATACAATAAGTGTCAGGGGCCCGAGACTGTTCAACTGCCTCCCAGCACACATAAGGGGGATTACCAACAGACCCCTGGCAGTCTTCAAGCTGGCACTGGACAAGCACCTAAAGTCAGTTCCGGATCAGCCGGGCTGTGGCTCGTATGTTGGTTTGCGTGCAGCCAGCAGCAACAGCCTGGTTGATCAGGCTCTGATCCACCAGGAGGCCTGGTCTCAGACCGGGCCGCGGGGGCGTTGACCCCCGGAACTCTCTCCAGGTAAACTCCAGGTAAACGGGTGGGGTTAGAATCCGCGAGCAGAGTCACAAAACTCTAGACCAACGCATCGATCTGGAGTTTTGTGACTCGGATCGCGGGTTCTAACCCCACCCGTGGTATGGTTTATGAAGTACCAGATTTTACGGCGCACAAGACGCTCCTGTGTCCTGGACGTCACTTCAGTTCTGAATGGCTAAATTTTGGAAAAAAGATAAACGTTACTTTGGCCTCCAGTTTTTGTACCAGAAGTGGCAGACAGAGGAAAAGAACTGAAATTCGAACATTTATACAAAATTGATCCCAGCCAGTATATTGAGTATCTTGCTGCAGATTTTGTAAAGGTTAGGAACCAGAACTAGTATGGTACTAGGGGAGGGTAAACAATTTTGTAATACTTATATAGGTGGCCAGAACTCAAGCACCTATTACACAGAGATAAAGGACTCTGCTAGGGGTGTCTGGTCATGATTAAAGCAGTCTTAGTATATTTGTAAGTGGAGTTGTGTTCCCGAAAGACTCGGGCAACGGACACTGGTATACAGTTCGAAACGTATATTAAAAGAAACGTTTCGCTGCGAATGGTTTCATCAGAGGTGAAACGCTTCCTGTAATATATATGTCTTGACCTGTACACAAGATTTTGTTTCTTCAGTCCTAGCATTGCCAGTATTTAGGAGGAAGCGCTAAACCCCTAGGGGAATTCATACAGCGCAGGAAAGTGGGAGGAAGTCCCATCCAAGGAAGACGAGGACAAATTCACTTCCCTGGATCAAGAGCCTCTACCAGCAACGGGAACTTCCCTTGAGGAGCCTTGCATTGTTATAATATTTATATATATATTTATCTGCTTTGTTCATTTTCGTTGGTTGGTTATTTGGGTTTGAAGAGTATCTACTACACGAGGGTCATTAAAAGCTACACATAACCTTTTCCCCACCGGAATAGAATACCGTAATACCTAAAATGGGCCTGATTGGCAAAGCTCTCGCTTCACACGCTGAATATCCGGGTTCGATTCCCGGTAAGGGTGGAAACATTGGGCGAATTTCCTTACACCTGTTGTCCATGTTAACCCATCAGTAAAATGGGTACCTGGGTGTTAGTCGACTGGTGTGGGTCGCGTCCTGGGACAAAACTGACCTAATTTGCCGGAAATGCTCTGCATAACAAGCGGCTTTTTATATAGTAGTATGTCATTGATGTCAGCTAGATCTGTATACCTTGTACAGGCCCGGTGGCCTGGTGGCTAAAGCTCCCGCTTCACACACGGAGGGCTCGGGTTAGATTCCCGGCGGGTGGAAACATTTCGACACGTTTCCTTACACCTGTTGTCCTGTTCACCTAGCAGCAAATAGGTACCTGGGTGTTAGTCGACTGGTGTGGCTCGCATCCTGGGGGACAAGATTAAGGACCCCAATGGAAATAAGTTAGCCAGTCCTCGATGACGTACTGACTTTCTTGGGTTATCCTGGGTGGCTAACCCTCCGGGGGTTAAAAATCCGAACGAAATCTTATCTTATCTTATCTTAATAAAGGTATTGCTATTATCAATAGGGATTAGCTCATGCCTCAGTTGGTAGCTTATTCACCTCATACATTGATAACTCCCTGGCAGGGGTGAAATGTTGGGCACGTTTCTTTACACCTGCTGTGCCTGTTCGTCAAGCAGTAAGTAGGTACATGGGTGTTAGTCGACTGGTATGAGTCGCATCTCGGGGGACAAGATTAGAGGACCCCAATGGAAATAAGACTGACAGTGCTCTATGACGCACTGATTTTATTGGTTAATTCTGGGAGACTAACCTCTGTATTAGAAATCCCCTCAAAATCTTATCTTTCTTACAAATAGATGAGAAAAATACACCTCTCTAAGTATAGATCCAGTGTTTATAATAGTTAACCAATGTTCTTTTCTATGACTGGGAAACACCAAGCAGAAGAGAACTTAAGATTTTCATGGCTGTCTATTGTAAACTACAAACTGGTGCCATGCAACCTTAATGATCCTTATAAATAAGTTTATTCAGGTATAGGTACACATAAATACAGTTATATAAATTATCATACATAGCAGCATATGTGTAGATTACCTAGGATTACCCCCAACAAAGTCAAAGTGACTTATTTCCATTGGGGTCGTTGTGAAGTAAGTAAGGATAAGATAGTTGTGAAGATTTGTCTGGACTGCCTCCAAGTGAGTCACCTACCCTGGCAAACTCTGTTGACACCGAGCTCTGAGGTCGGTACCTCAGCCTCACAAGTGGCTTATAGGACAGATTTTCACAAATGATTGATGCTGCAAGAAACTCGCCTGCAAGCACGTATAAAGACTAACTTACTTGGTGTTGCAGCAAATATCCTGATCTTCAACCTTCCTAAGCTTAGCCCCTTTGAACTTCCCCCCAGAAACCACGTGCAACCGGGAGCTTTAATTCCTGCAATATTCAATCGTTATTAGTGACCTGCCTGCACCTCAGAAATTCCTATATCCAAGGGGGTGTGTATCCCCTAGTACAACTATGCAGACACGGACACTAGCTTCTAGGTAGACAAGAGACACTGGTACGTACTGGGCATGCACTGCCAGTTGCATACAGGCCTACAGTTCAACTCACTCAAGATTTTTCCCCAGACACTGGCCAGAAATCCTAAGAGAAATTGGAGGTTTTGTCTTACTGAATGGGTCTGACGGAGGAGGTCATCTACGGTACATCGAGGTGCCTCTACCAGATTTCCCCAGGTCTCAAATGTGAAGACACGTGGGGGGCGCCGTCTGCTGATCACGGCACGTGCTGTCCAGTTGGTGTCTGTCTACAGAAGGGAGAGCTCGTGTCTTCCAGACCCACGCCTCATCCTTCAAGCTAGGGCTGCCAGTTCTCCCTAGCTAACTTAACCTAGTGTTTGCCTACATTATCGGCCTATTACTACCTATGTTAAGGTCTTAGGTCTACATTATTATTATCTACAGTTGCCTTAGTAAACCTAATATTAGTGTACTACCAGTAAAACTACCTACTCCTTCCCTGAAGGGTAAATCTATAACTTAAATAGTGCTTACCAACCACGCCAACTCGGAGAACACTTTTTGTTTGGGTGGGTTTAAGGGCCACCCAGCTCAGCCATTCCATTACGGCCATTCTGGGACCCCTTTTGTATGCCGTATCTGTCCTGTGGAACTTTAGGGACCAAATAAATTTCCACAATAGTGAATAAAATTAAATAATGGTAAGTAACAATAAGTAGATAAGTAAGTTTATTTAGGTACATCTACTAAGTTTATTTAGGTACATTTAGTTTAGAATTTTTCGATTGTCTTTATGTTCTCCAACTCTCATATATGAAGTGTCAGGATTTTACCACATTTTTTGTTGTTGTTGTTGTTGTCCTGGACTGCTGTTTTCTCAAACCAGGTTTCTCTTTTGATTTAGAGGTGTTTTGATGGTTAACTTCATGCTTGATTAATTTAAATCCGTTATTTTTGGTTAGGAGCTCAAGACCCCAGGTTTACTGAAGCAGCGATGCGGTGAGACACCCTTACAGACTCCTCCAGTTGACCAGCTCCTCCCAAAGAGCACAAACAGAAACAGTCCCATTGGGACAAACAGATCATGGAAAAAATCGCCAACACCATGCTCACCAACGCTTCAGGAAAGGACAAAGCTCGTCTCCTGGCGGTGAAGGCACCACACTCAGATTTCCTGCTAGCTGTTCCTAATTCCTCCCTGGGCACTCGACTCGACCCACAGGCCATTCGGATTGGTGTTGCTCTTCGCCTAGCCGCCTCCATCCTCACCGAATATAGGTGTATTTGCGGCAGTGCGACAGCTGATCAATTCGGACTTCATGGTCTCATGTGTCACACAGCAGAAAGGAAGTATGCCAGACATGAGGAGGTCAATGACATCATAAAGAGAAGCCTCGCCACAGCCCGTTGCCCAGCTCAACGGGAACCCCAAGTGCAGAGGTCTGAAAGAAATCAAAAGCGTCCTGATGAGCCACTATGCTACCCTGGAAGGATGGAAAGCAGATTGCCTGGGACTACACCTGTGCCACCACATTGGCAGACACCTACTTGCCATACTCTGTAGCTGAAGGGGGTGGAGTTGCCAACCACAGGGAGACCCAGAAGATCTGCAGATATGAAGACCTTTCCCCTTGCTATAACTTCATCCCAATAGGGTCGGAGACCCTTGGAACATGAGGCAAGTGTGCTCTAAAGTTTCTCAAAGAGCTGGGTGAAAAGTTCATCATAGAAACCAAGGACCACAGGGCGACCAGCTTCCTCTTTCAGAGGATCAGTGTTGCGAGCCAGAGAGGAAATGCCTGCAGCATTCTGGGCACGTGGCCCACCACCGGGGAGCTTGACGAAGTATTCAAGATGTAGCTCTGAGTTATCTATTGTATTTTTGTGAATGTTTTATCAATGTATTTTGTCTGTAAATAAAATATATATATTAAATATAGGGGGTGGTAGGAGAAAATTCTCAAATAGCTTCAGGGAGAACATTGAGCTTTCCCTGAAGCAAGTTTATTCTTTTCTCTGAGGATGAGGGTCCCCAGGACAATTCTAGAGGTGGTACCTCCCTATTTTTATATATATATATATATATATATATATATATATATATATATATATATATATATATATATATATATATATATATATATATATATATATATATATATATATATACCTGGAGGTTATTCCGGGGATCAACGCCCCCGCGGCCCGGTCCATGACCAGGCCTCCCGATGGATCAGGGCCTGATCAACTAGGCTGTTACTGCTGGCCGCACGCAGTCCAATGTACGAGCCACAGCCCGGCTGATCCGGCACTGACTTTAGGTATCTGTCCAGCTCTCTCTTGAAGGCAGCCAGGGGTTTATTGGCAATTCCCCTAATGCTTGATGGGAGGCTGTTGAACAGTTTTGGGCCCCGGACACTTTTGGTGTTTTCCCTTAGTGTACCAATGGCGCCCCTACTTTTTATTGGGGGCATTTTGCATCGCCTGCCCAGTCTTTTACCTTCGTAGGGAGTGATTTCTGTGTGCAGATTTGGGACCATTCCTTCCAAGATTTTCCAAGTGTAGATTATGATATATCTCTCCCTCCTGCGTTCCAACGAGTACAAGTCAAGTGCTTCCAAGCGTTCCCAGTAGTTAAGGTGCTTGGCAGAACTTATACGTGCAGTAAAGGATCTCTGTACACTCTCTAGATCTGCGATTTCACATGCTTTGAATGGAGATGTTAATGTACAGCAGTATCCCAGCCTAGAGAGAACAAGTGATTTGAAAAGGATCATCATGGGCTTGGCATTTCTCGTTTTGAAAGTTCTCATTATCCATCCTATGTTATTTCTGTTCTTCTGCTGAACAACGGTTTAGTGCCGATGGAGGTAGCGTAGGTAGCAATGATACGGCCGTGGACTAGTTTGGCTTTAATTGGGTAGGAGTGAGTACACAACGGGCAGTGTGAGGGAGTGACCGCAAGCCAGTCCGTGGAGGGGGAGCACTTGTGTCTGTCAAGTCGGTCGGCCTAGGAGTGAGGGAGAGACATGGGCCGGCAGGGTGGCGTGCCTACCTAGAGGCCTGGCTACAGAGGGCGGCACCTGAGTGGCACAAAATATGAACTAAGCTGGCAGACAGCATGGGCTGTCTGTGCAGACAGTACAGGCTGTCTACACCTATCCTTTTCTTTGCACGTGCGATTGTGGCACTGTTGTGATCCTTGAAAGTGAGATCCTCAGACATTACTACTCCCAGGTCCCTTACATTATTTTTTCGCTCTATTGTATGGCCGGAGTCAGTAGTATACTCTGTTCTAGTTATTATCTCCTCCAGTTTTCCATAACGGAGTAGTTGGAATTTGTCCTCATTGAACATCATATTGTTTACCGTTGCCCACTGGAAAACTTTGTTTATATCTTCTTGGAGGTTAACCGCGTCCTCAGCAGATGACAGCCTCATGCAGATCCTAGTATCATCCGAAAAGGATGATACGGTGCTGTGGTGTATATTTCTGTTTATGTCTGATATGAGGATAAGGAATAAGATGGGGGCGAGTACTGTGCCTTGTGGAACAGAGCTCTTCACTATGGCAGCCTCCGATTTAACTCTGTTGACCACTACTCTTTGTGTTCGATTTGTTAGGAAGTTGAAGATCCATCTCCCCACTTTCCCAGTTATTCCTTTAGCACGTATTTTATGGGCTATTACGCCATGATCGCATTTGCCAAATGCTTTTGCAAAGTCTGTGTATATTACATCTGCATTCTGATTTTCTCCCAGTGCATCCAAGGCCATGTCATAGTGATCCAGTAGTTGTGAGAGGCAGGAGCGACCTGCCCTGAACCCATGTTGCCCTGGATTGTGCAGATTTTGGGAATCCAGGTGATTTGCAATACTGCTTCTTAGCACTCTTTCAAAGATTTTTATGATGTGGGACGTCAGAGCTATTGGTCTATAGTTCTTAGCTAATGCTTTGCTGCCACCTTTATGGAGTGGGGCTATATCCGTTGTTTTAAGTGACTGTGGAATTTCACCCATGTCCAAGCTCCTCCTCCATAGTGTACTTAGGGCACACGAGAGGGGTTTCTTGCAGTTCTTAATGAAAACAGAGTTCCACGAGTCAGGGCCCGGGGCTGAGTGCATAGGCATGTTGTCAATGGCTTTTTCGAAATCTATCGGAGTTAGGGTAATGTCGGAAATCTGGCATACATTTATGGAGCTTTGAGGCTCATTCATGAAGAAATCATTTGGGTCGTCGATCCTCAGACCGATTAGTGGTTCACTAAACACAGAGTCATACTGAGATTTCAATATTTCACTCATTTCCTTGTTGTCATCTGTGTAATTCCCATCCTGTCTGAGTAAGGGCCCGATACTAGATGTGGTATTTGCCTTGTTTTTGGCATATGAAAAGAAATATTTTGAATTTCTTTCAATTTCACTAATAGCTTTAAGCTCCTCCTGCCTCTCCTGGTTCCTGTAAGAGTCATTTAGCTTAAGTTCGATAGTTTCCACTTCCCTGGTCAGCGCCTCCTTTCGTGTATCAGATATTCTAGCACTCCTGAGGAGCTCAGTGACTCTTCGTCTTCTTCTGTAGAGGGAGCGTCTTTTTCTCTCCAGTTTACTCCTGCTCTTCTTCTTTCTTAGGGGAATATGCCTAGAACATGCTTCGGCTACCAGGAAGTTGATCCTTTCAAGGCACTGGTTTGGATCCATGTCATTTAAGACATCTTCCCAACATGTTTCATTTAGGACATGGTTTACCTGGTCCCAGTTGATGTTCTTGTTGTTGAAGTTGTATTTTGTGAAGACACCTTCACAGGTACATGCATTCTGCTGATCAGGACCCCTATGCATGTACATCTGGACTTCGATTAGATTGTGATCGGAATTAGTTGTTTTTTATATTCTTATGTCTCTTATCAGGTCCTCATTATTTGTGAAGATATGGTCAAGTGTGTTTTCTAGTCTTGTTGGCTCCACTATCTGCTGGCTTAAGGTGTGTTTTTCGCAGAGACTTAGTAGCTCATGTGTGTGTGACCTTTCATCTGCGCTACCTCCGGGGATTGTTTCAGCTATAACATTATTTGCTACATTCTTCCAATTTGTATGCCTTAGGTTGAAATCACCAAGTGAACCAATCACGAACACTAATCTCCTTCGGCCTTATATATATATATATATATATATAACTAAAAGGAATGAAAAGAAAGCGTTTAGATAAATATACATTTATAAGCATAACTGCATAATTTATAGAAATGTGTACAAAATGATTAATATAAATTTCATTCAGTGAATAAAAAGAGAAGCAAGTGCAGTGTCAAGTCAAAAAACAAAAGGGTAAAGACTGAAATATATAACTTAGTCTAATTTTCCAGCAAAGCTCAAAAAAATAAAACACACGTGCAGTACCTGAGTAATGTTTATTTGAGAACTTTTCGCCAACCGGTAGATTAATTAAAAACGCAAAAATACCTCTGATGAAGTCACATAAATACATCCGGATGTTACACGTGTCTAATTCATCATCTTGTAGAAGTGACTATAATATTTAAAGGGGTGAGCGGGTAACCCAGCCGAAGGCCTCGGTCAGATGACCAAAAGCTCCAGCTGCGGGGCATCATGTGACTAAGACCTGCGTCAGGAAACACTGTTTCCTGACGAACCTTATACCTACATTGTCGATGTTGTGCACCATTATTTTAATAATAAAAATCAATTAAGCAAATTATTATTAATTTAGACAATAAGGAACACAATTATAATGTTACTGATCTGAATACAAAATACAAAACTAAATAATTTTGGCATTAGTTGACTAGAAAAATATATGTAGTAAATATAATTTTTATTATATTCATGGGAAGCTCTAATGATAACTCCAGTTCCTCGAATCAAAACCCTTCGTAGCAATTAAACAAACTCCCACGAAGGAAATTAAATATAAAAATACTCTACAACTTAATTAAAAATCACGTATATAATAATAATAATAATAATAATAATAATAATAATAATAATAATAATAATAATCATAATAATAATAATAATAATAATAATAATAATAATAATAATAATAATAATAATACGAGTATTCAGAGTAACTATACAATTCCTATAAGAATTTGGGACCTATTTTCTGACTGCACTGAAAATATTTAGTCTCTTCATACTTTGATAGAGACAAGCATGATATATTTTTCGCTGGAAATTTTTGAAACTCGCTCAAATATAAAATTTCAAATGAAATTTTGGTCTAGTCTTTTTTTTTTCACCATATCTTTGAAAAGTATTTGCATCTCAAATGTTTCCTTGTAATTGTAGGTTTATTCCTTTCCAAGACAACGAAAAAAAAATGTTGCCAAGAAAATGTAAAATAGGAAAAGTTTGGCCTAATAAAAAAGTGAGGTGTTTATCAGCTTGTGTGAGCGTATGTGCGCGAGTGTGTGCGTGGGCGAGTGCATGCGTGGACGGGTGCATGCGTGGGCGTCTGTGGTTGTTCTTTTTAGGTACTCTAGCAAACTCATCCGAGACCTCCTCCTTTCTCAGCTTTTGTACCGAGGCAAAATCTTCTACTTTCATTGCATTTCTCACCAGTGTGAAGATGTTTAACATAAGTCTGCACATAACTGGAAGTACTTTATATGTCAGCATAGTTGCTGATCCACTTACATGTGTTGTATATCCACGTGTTTATATAGAAGATCCCTAGGCCGAGTGACTGGGTATTATTACATTCTCATAGCATAAATTTCGAGAAATTTCTTTTTTTACTTCTTTCCTCATTACATCGTATCAAATTTGGAAAATTATTGATATGTTGCATTATAGATCAACGTCTATGTTAATGAAAATAAGAGCGAGAAAATGCTGCATGAAAGGCACTAGATCTTGCATCCAATTCCTAATTATTATTATAATAAAAAAGAAGCGCTAAACCACAAGGGCTATACAGCGCTGCTCCAATTCCTAAGTTTCTCTCGTTTACAATGTCGTCTGTAAAGGCGGACCAAAACATCTGAAGGTGAACCGGACAATTTGACGGGCAGCAGCAACAGCAGCACTTTCGCTGGAAGATAGGAGGTGGATAGCTGAGATTAAGTTGCCTCTGATAAAGAACCAAGTGCTGTCATCGTTGATTATTTGTCGTACACGGAGGTTTTCTACGAAGGACGAGAGGATTGTGATCAGTTCTTCCCTGGGCATCGTCACATCTTGCTCCAGCAGCACAGTCTTGTATGACTCTAACAGCGCTGCAAGTGTTGAAGTAATGTTGTTATAGACAATAAATAAGCAGATTATTTTAAAATGCTGAAACTCAAAGTTTGAAGACAATTTATATACTGTATTTCACTTGCCAATAAATATTTGAAATCCTTATAATGCTTTAAAAATATTATATTATTGCTGAAATTTGTTACACACACACACACACACACATATATATATATATATATATATATATATATATATATATATATATCTATATATATATATATATATACACACACACACACACACACACACACATATATATATATATATATATATATATATATATATATATATATATACATACATATATATAAATCCAGATGTTGCATATGTGTAATTTATCATACACAAATAACCACACATAGGAGAGAGGAGCTTACGACGAAGTATGACTTGTAAATGGTACAAGTCGGACCATTTACTACAGTAAAGATAATTAAAATACTTTTTACTCACAAGTGCCAATTATATCGCCAGCGTGTGTCAAGGTGGCACAACCCACAACCATCACCACCACGATGACCACCGCTGACACGGTCATCTTGTTCTGCGCCGTTCTCTACACCTACATATACCAACACATGTTATTGATACAGATATACAAACTTACATATTCTTACACACACAAACAAACAATTGCACCACAGGCCAAGTGTCCATCGACAAGTTCCTTTGAC
The DNA here is from genome assembly GCF_038502225.1 of Cherax quadricarinatus. Taxonomy (NCBI): domain Eukaryota; kingdom Metazoa; phylum Arthropoda; class Malacostraca; order Decapoda; family Parastacidae; genus Cherax; species Cherax quadricarinatus. The sequence continues at coordinate 23,911,217 of NC_091313.1, forward strand.
AACTAGTAACTAACACACACACACACACACAGGCAGAATCGACTCGGAACAGGATCCTGCAGGAGAAAGCACGATTAAGGGACATGCCGGCATACAGGAAGGTGTATCTCGACCGCGACAGAACACAAGCAGAAAGGCAGAAACAGAGAGAGATGGTACAAAGGCGAAAGGAGGAAAGAGAGGGGATGGAGAAGACAGGCAGGAGATCCCAGACACAGGAAGATCAAATGCAGCCTCCCTCACAACTTCCTATAGAAGCCTCCCAACCAGGTCAACCCCAGTGCAACCAAACACTCTAAACCAAAACACCCATGCCACATCCAATGCCCCCACCCACTGCATTACAAACTCCACCCCCACAGCAACCACCCATAGTTCCTTATCAGGTCTCCCACTTCCCCAACCCCAATACACCTCCCAGACCACAATCTTAGAAAAGAAGTTGAAGGTGTGGTATACAAATGCAGATGGAATAACAAATAAGTATGAGGAGTGGCACGAAAGAATCAAAGAGACATCCCCAGACATAATAGCACTCACCGAAGCAAAACTCACCAGAATAATAACAGATTCAATCTTTCCAACCGGATATCAAATCCTCAGGAAAGACAGAGGGATGAGAGGGGGAGGAGTTGCACTGCTCATTAAAAACCAGTGGGGGTTTGAGAAAATGGAAGGAATGGATGGCACGGGCGAAAGGGACTACTTAGTAGGAACAATCCAGTCTGAGGGACATAAGGTGATAATTGCAGTAATGTACAACCCACCACAGAACTGCAGGAGGCCAAGAGAAGAATACGATGAGAGCAACAGAGCAATGGTCGACATACTAGCCGAGGTGGCCAGGAGAGCACACACGGGGGGAGCAAAGTTACTAGTTATGGGTGATTTCAATCACAAGGAGATTGACTGGGAAAACCTGGAGCCCCATGGGGGTCCCGAAACATGGAGAGCCAAGATGATGGATGTGGTACTGGAAAACCTCATGCATCAACATGTTAGAGAAACTACCAGAGAGAGAGGAGAGGATGAACCAGCAAGACTGGACCTTGTATTCACCTTGAGTAGTTCTGACATCGAGGATATCATGTATGAAAGGCCCCTGGGAGCTAGTGATCATGTGGTTCTGTGCTTCGACTACATAGTTGAGCTCCAAGTGGAGAGAGCAGCAGGAATAGGGTGGGAAAAACCAAACTACAAAAGGGGGAACTACTCAGGCTTGAGGAACTTCTTTCAAGACATTCAGTGGGAGAGGGAACTGACAGGAAAACCAGTACAAGAAATGATGGACTATGTGGCAACAAAATGCAAGGAGGCAGAGGAGAGATTTGTTCCCAAGGGAAACAGAAATAATGGGAAGAACAGAAAGAGTCCTTGGTTCACCCAAAGGTGTAGGGCGGCAAAAACTAGGTGTACTAGAGAATGGAAAAGGTACAGAAGACAGAGAACTCAGGAAAATAAAGAGATTAACCGAAGAGCCAGAAACGAATATGCACAGATAAGAAGGGAGGCTCAGCGGCAATACGAAAATGACATAGCAACGAAAGTCAAGACTGACCCGAAGCTGTTGTACAGCCACATCAGGAGGAAAACAACAGTCAAGGACCAGGTAATCAGACTGAGGAAGGGTGATGGGGAATTCACAAGAAACGACCGAGAGGTATATCAGGAGCTCAACACAAGATTTAAAGAAGTATTTACAGTGGAAACCAGTAGGACTCCAGGAAATCAGAGCAGGGGGGTGCACCAGCAAGTGCTGGATGAGGTACATATAACCAAGAAGGAGGTGAAGAAGCTGCTATGCGAACTTGACACCTCAAAGGCGGTGGGACCAGACAACATCTCTCCGTGGGTCCTTAAAGAGGGAGCAGAGACATTGTGTGTACCATTGACAAAGATCTTCAACACATCATTTGAAACTGGGCAACTCCCCGAGGTATGGAAGATGGCAAATGTAGTCCCAATTTTTAAAAAGGGAGACAGACATGAGGCACTAAACTACAGACCTGTATTACTAACGTGTATAGTATGCAAGGTCATGGAGAAGATCATCAGGAGGAGAGTGGCGGAGCACCTGGAAAGAAACAAGTGTATAATTGACAAAAAGCATGGTTTCAGGGAGGGAAAATCCTGTGTCACAAACCTATTAGAGTTTTATGACAAGGTGACAGAAGTAAGACAAGAGAGAGAGGGGTGGATCGACTGCATTTTTATGGAGTGCAAGAAGGCCTTCGACACAGTTCCTCACAAGAGGTTACTGCAAAAGCTAGAGGATCAGGCACACATAACAGGAAAGGCACTGCAATGGATAAGACAATACCTTATAGGGAGGCAACAACGAGTCATGGTACGTGACGAGGTGTCAAAGTGGGCGTCTGTGACAAGCGGGGTTCCACAGGGGTCAGTCCTTGGACCTGTGCTGTTCTTGGTATATGTGAATGACATAACGGAAGGGATAGACTCAGAAGTGTCCTTGTTTGCGGACGATGTGAAGTTAATGAGAAGAATCAAATCGGATGAGGATCAGGCAGGACTACAAAGAGACCTGGACAGGCTACAAGCCTGGTCCAGCAACTGGCTCCTTGAGTTTAACCCCACCAAATGCAAAGTCATGAAGATTGGGGAAGGACAAAGAAGACCGCAGACACAATATAGTTTAGATGGCCAAAGTCTGCAAACCTCACTCAAGCAAAAAGATCTGGGGGTGAGTATAACACCGAGCATATCTCCTGAGGCGCACATCAATCAGATAACTGCTGCAGCATATGGGCGCCTGGCAAACCTACGGATAGCGTTCCGATACCTCAGTAAGGAGTCGTTCAAGACTCTGTATACCATTTACGTTAGGCCCATACTGGAGTATGCAGCACCAGTTTGGAATCCACACCTAGTCAAGCACATCAAGAAATTAGAGAAAGTGCAAAGGTTTGCAACAAGACTAGTCCCAGAGCTACGGGGATTGTCCTACGAAGAAAGGTTGAGGGAAATTGGCCTGACGACACTGGAGGTCAGGAGGGTCAGGGGAGACATGATAACGACATACAAAATACTGCGCGGAATAGACAAGGTGGACAAAGACAGGATGTTTCAGAGATGGGACACAGACACAAGAGGTCACAATTGGAAGTTGAAGACTCAGATGAATCAAAGGGATGTTAGGAAGTATTTCTTCAGTCATAGAGTAGTCAAGCCGTGGAATAGCCTAGAAAGTGAAGTAGTGGAGGCGGGAACCATACATAGTTTTAAGGCGAGGTATGATAAAGCTCATGGAGCAGGGAGAGAGAGGACCTAGTAGCAATCAGTGAAGAGGCGGGGCCAGGAGCTATGACTCGACCCCTGCAACCACAAATAGGTGAGTACAAATAGGTGAGTACACACACACACATACACATACACACACACACACACACACCTTCGACTCGACCCCCTGCAACCACAAATAGGTAAGTACACAAAGAGCTCACACCTTAGGCACCTAGAAAGAAGTAGACTCATACATGACAACCAGCAAAGCTTCACTGACGAGAAATCCTGTCACAAACCTACTTGAGTTCTACGACAAGGTAACAGAAGCAAAACAGGCTAGAAATAGATGGGTAGATTGTATTTTCTTGGGCTGCAAAAGGGCTTTTAACACAGTACCGCACAAGAGACTGGTACAAAACCTAGAGGAGTAGGCAGGAATAACAAGAAAAACATTGCGATGGATCAAGGCATACCTGACAGGAAGGAAACAACGAGTGATGGTCTTCGAAGAGGTTTCGGAATGGGTCCATGTGACGAGTGGGGTTCCACAAGGATCAGTCCTAGGCCCAGTGTTGTTTCTTGTAAACGCCAATGACATGACGGAGGGGAAAGTCCGAGGTGTCCTTGTTCGCAGACAACGTGAAACTAATGAGAATACAAGCAGACGAGCTCAAGGAAAGACTACAAATGAATTTGGATAGACTGCAGGTTTGGTCTGACGAATGGCTCCTGGAGTTTAACCCCACCAAGTGCAAAGTTGTGGGGGGAAGGACAGAGAAGACTGTGGGGGGAAGGACAGAGAAGACTGTGGGGGGAAGGACAGAGAAGACTGCAGACGAAGTACAGGTTCGGGGGTCAAAGGCTACATACTGAGCATACCACCTGAGGCACACAACCAAATAACTACTGTAGCAAATGCGCATCTGGGAAATCTAAGAATAGCTTTTTGACATCTAAGAAGTCATTCAGGACACTGTTGCACACTGTGTACGTCAGGCCCATACTGGAGTATGTAGCACCAGTATGGAAAGCACACCTGATCAAGCATATCAAGAAATTGGAGAAAGTACAAAGGTTTACAAGACTAATCCCGAAGCTAAGGAATATGTCCTGTGAGAAGAGGTTAAGGGAACTCAACCTGATAACACTGGAAAATAGGATAAGAGGGGATATGATAACATACAAAATACTAAGAAAAACTGACAAGGTGAATAGGAACAGAATATTTGAGAGATGGGGAGGAAGAATAAAAGGGCACAGCTCGATAAGGAAAACTCAGTTGAGTTATAGGGATGTTAGGAAGTATTTCTTCAGCCTTAGAATTGCCAGGAAGTGGAACAATGTGGAGAGTGAAGTGGCAGAGGAGGGATCCTTATATAACTTCAAGAAGAGGTGAGGTACAATTAGGCTCTTGAAGCCGGGCGTGGACCTAGTGGCGACCAGCGCAGAGGCGGGACCAGGAGCTGTGAATCAATCCCTGAAAAACATATAGGTGAGTACAAACACACTCCAGATGAGATTCAGATATATCCCTCTTTGTAAAACCGAGGAAAATAAAGACAGACAAGGACAAGGAAAGGCTCTAAAGGGATGGATAAATTTCAAAAGTGGTCAGATAAGTGGTTCCTTACATTCAGCTCAAGTAAGTGCAAGTTCATGAATATTGATGAAGGAGCAAGAAGACCAGAAACGGAGTATAGACTAGAAGGGACAGAACTGCAGACTTCACTCAAAGAAAAAGACCTAGGGGTGAGCATAGTGCCCAGTATAACGCCAGAGGTTCACATTAGCCGACTAACCTCTGCCGCCATTGCTCGTCTGGCAAATCTAAGAGTAGCCTTCAGGAATCTCAATACAGTCATTCCGGGTCCTTTATATAACATAGGTTAGGCTCATTTTGGAGTATGCAGCACCAGTTTGGAACCCACCCATGAAAATATAAAACATGTTAAGAAACAGGAGAGAATACAGAAGTACGTAACAAGACTAGGTCCTGAACGAAGGGGCAAGAGTTATGAAAGAGAGGCTAACGAAATTGGACCTTACAATATTGATGGACAGAAAACCAGGTGAATTGATAAGATAGACAGGGATAGGCTTTTACAAGGCAAGAAACGGTGACTCGGGGATATCATTGAAAGTTAAGGCACAAATGAGCCACAGGGATGTTAGGAAATAATTCTTCAGTTTTAGAGTGGTCGGAAAATGGAATGATCCTGGTAAGTGTGAAGGCAGGCTCCATATAGAGTTTTATGAGCAGGTACGATAGGGCCTACGAGGGTTAGGAGTGAATCTTTAGAGTGGCAAGTTAAGAGGCTGGGCCCTGCAGCAATAAATAGATGAGTATACAGACACACACACACACACACACACACACACACACACACACACACACACACACACACACACACACACACACACACACACACACACGGTAAACTATAGGACTGCCTCACTAACAATTGTTGAAACACTGTTGAAATTGATTAAGAAAATGAGACACAACATTTAGAGTATAAACTTGCCAAATAATAAGCAGGTTTGATTTTAGATCATCAAAAAACACTATTACTTTATAGTTATAGAACATATTCAGGACTGTAATGGATAAGCAAATTATGTTTTCAACAATTAAAAAAAACTTAAGAGTTCTTATTGTGTGAGTAATATGGAAACTACACAGCATTAAACTCATAAAAGTTAAATAATTATAGTGGATAACACACTACCTGTTTGGGAGAAACCTTTAAGAGTCACTGGTGATGTTCCATAAGAATCAACTCTTGTTCTGATGTTTTTAATGAACGTAACAGACCTGCCAGAAATAAGCAATAATTATATGAGAGTATTTTGGGACCTTACAAAATATATTATGCAAAATATAGGAAATCAAGATTGTTATAAAATTATGCTGAATAAGATAGATTTGTTGAGCAAGCGGAGAGGCAAATGGATATTAGATATTAATGTTGATAAATGGATGATGAATATTGATGTTGATAAATGCCACGTAAAGAAAATAATGAAGTAGGAAAGGCGACAAACCAATGACAAAAAAGCGTAAACATTTATTACAACAATTTTGGCTTTAACAAGTTACGATAACTTGAAAAAGCTTTCCCCATAAAGTAAATATACATATATATATATATATATATATATATATATATATATATATATATATATATATATATATATATATATATATATATATGTATATATATATATATATATATATATATATATATATATATATATATATATATATATATATATATATATATATATATATATATATATATATATATATATATATATATATATACACACATGTATATCAATAACAACACTGCATTAGCCAAGGAGTCGAACCCATGCTGCTTTGGCCCGCCTCATGGTGAGCGAAAACGCATGACGCAACAATGGCGCCTCCAGCCAAGCGTGGGTTCGTTAGGTTAAACACCTATGAACTGCATGTAGGTCTGAATAAATCGAGATATTTAATGTATCATAGAAACTATATAAATAACTTCGCTTCCTTAATAATGCTTAAGATAGTCGCATACTTATACAAGTTGGTCAGTAGCCACATAGCACTCGGCCTGCAAATGGATAAGTAGTACCTTACTTCTAATCCAAATAAAAAAAAAGTCACAGGGGGAAAAAGGCACATTTGCTTGTAGGTAGACGTAGTGTTGGCAAATCTAACTAAAGCCAGCCTAACTTAATCTAAACTAACCTAACTGGTTTTTCTGGGGCTTTTTCAAGTGACTGTTTCCGCTCACCTCAGTTCACTAGAGTATTTCGTAGTGCAGCTTAGCCGCTGGTTTGTCACGTATGCAGCCACCCTAGCCTTGTATTTGCTTATTTCTTGTGAAATATATGCTTTCTATAGGTTAATGTAACTTTCCTAAGCAAATTTAACGTACGTTAACATGACGAAAGTAATAGCTGGAAGTCTAGACTTAACGTCAAGAAACTGGTGAGAATTGACGTCAACTCTTGACGTGACGTAAAGGAATAGCTTGAGGGGTTGAGTTCTTTCTACAGACACGAGAATAACAGATACAAGTTTAGTGGCAAAACAGTGGAAGCAAATATATTATTTGTATTATCATTATTGTAGTAGTGGTGGTGGTCGTAGTAGTAGTAGTAGTAGTAGCAGTAATAGTATAGTAGTAGTAGTAGTGTAATAGTAGAAGTAGTATAGTAGTAGTTGTGGAAAATTGCATTTACTTGGATGTATAATTATATACATAACAGTAAATGAACTATGATAACTATTATTTATCAGTTAGACAAGTAGGAATTTGGGACACTTAGGTCGCAAAAAATGTCCCCCTTCGATACCTACCACTGTCATATCCACAAGTTGCTCTGGACCTATTAATTAAATGAAATATACATACACCAGAAATACTGGTAAATATATAAATTTGTGGACTGTATATTAAAAATAATAAATAGTTATATATATACACAATTACATAACAGAAGGAAAATATATCTTAATATCACTCACCAATTTGACTGGAGATTAATGTGTATCATACTCAGAAAACCTCACTCTAACTAAATCTATGAAAATAATGCTGCCCAGAATTACACACAAATCTAGAGAGCTTATCTGAGGTTCCTGGAGCTGTCTTGTCCAGTCGTCTGATATCTCAAGTTATGCAGGAATGCATGTCCAACAATTTCACCTCCTATTTGAGAGGTGTCAGCCCAATTTTAACCTCTAGAGCATGAAAATTCCTTCCCATTACACTAACGTTGTATCCAATTCAAAACCAAGATGGCGAGTCTCGTCTGCTCAGATGCAGGCTTTCCGTTTTCTATGACATAAATATTATTAAATACAGTATGGCCATCTATTTACATATAAATACTGAATTTCTGGAAAATATATACAGTATTTTCCACACTGCGGCCAGCCGGAGTTCATTGCTAAACAATTCAAATTACTCCTTCCTTTAGGAGACGATTCCAACCAGTTCTGGCTTGAGTGGCTGTTCTCCTAGTAGGTCTTACTATGATTTCATCTTCCGGCATCACTTGGTCTGCGTTATCTTCCATATCACTCGTGTCACTTTCCCTCAGATTTTCATTTACGTTTGATTGAACACCTAATTCCAAGGGAATTAATTTATTAATTGTGCGTAAACTTTCCTGGCCATGACACAACACTTTGACATTCCTGACAACACCTTGAACATCTGGGTACAATGTCAATACTTTGCCCAGACGCCACAATGTTCGATGTTGTTCAGTGTCAATTAACACAATGTCACCTGGTTGAATGGTCTGTCAATTTACTGTCTCTGTCGCACCACAAAAGTGTTCACGTAGTGTAAGAAGATATTCCTTACGCCACACATTAGACCAATGATCAATTACTTCATTTAACATTTTAAATTTATTGCACAACACTGCTGCATTATTGTAATCTTCGTCACTTTCTTCCGGATTATCTCTATAGACAGGGGCAGCTTCCAATTTCCTTCCACATATTAGGTGAGAAGGTGTTAATACATCTGCATCAGGTGTATCACTCATGTACGAGAGAGGCCTATTATTTATACGATTTTCTGCCTCCACTAACACTGCACGGAATTCTTCCAAATTAATTCTCTTCCAGTGTAGTACTTTGCGGAGACACTTCTTCACTGTGCCTATCAGTCTTTCGTACAGCCCCCCCTGCCAAGGGGCTCTAGGAGTAATAAATTTCCAGGTACACCCTCGCTGGATTAACAGAGATTGAACATCGTTACTATTATTTAATTCTATCAAGTGTTGAGCACCTGCTACAAAATTTTTGGTATTATCTGAAATCATCAACCTCGGATAGGATCTCCTAGATGCAAATTTTCGAAACAGCTGTATAAACTGTTCTGCAGACAAGTCCTGTGCCACTTCTAAATGAACTGCTCTAGTAGCAGTACAGGTGAACAAACAAACATACACTTTCAGTGGAACACAATTTGACATACCTGTTAAAATTATTGGACCACTATAGTCTACACCTGTTACATCAAATGGTTTCACTAATTGTACACGCTCCTTTGGCAATGGTGGAGGACCTGGGTACATATAGGATATGGCATCCACACGGCGACATATTACACAAGATTTAATCACCCTTTTTACACTTTGCCGTCCTTGTGGAATCCAGAAAGTTTCCCTAATACAATTTAAGGTATCTTGTACCCCACCATGCATTACATTTTTATGGGCATTTAGCACAATCAAATTTGTTAGATGATGAGTTTTGGGCAGTAAGATAGGGTGTTTAGCATAATCACCCAATTCAGCATTTTGTAACCTACCTCTGCACCTAATTACACTGTTCTCTAAATACAGCCCCAATTTCTCTATTATGGAACCTTTCACAATTTTTCTTTCCATCATCAATTTAATCTCATTTCCATAGATTTCCTCCTGTACCCTCTTTATCCAATATTCAAGAGGATGTGAAAACTTAAATGAAATATTCATCTAGTTTAGAAATATAAACACCAACTTAGTTACATTGATTAGTTTGGGTAAAGAATACCTATTTATATCAATGGCTAAGGGAGGACAAACTATTGGAGCGGTGGTCACAGTAATTTTAACAGGAGCAATATACGCGTTTTGTACAGGCCAATTAGCTTTATTTACCAACCAACTCGATCCTTTAAACCATGATACAGCATTTACAAATTTAGCATAAGGTAAACCTCGAGACAAGAAATCAGTTGGATTCTCCTCACCAGGTACATGATTAAATGTTAACATATGCTGACCCAAACTATTATACTTGTCTTGCATCTGATTAATTTCAGCGACTGTTTTGTACATACACAATCTTACTGTTTCCATTACGAATCCATTGTAAGGATACCTCATTATCAGTGTCGCTAATATTTATCTCCTGCAACTTATTTCTTATATAATTAGCTAATTTAACACCTACATAAATGGCTGTTAATTCCAACTGAGGTAAGGTACGTGATTTAATTGGAGACACTTTAGCCTTAGACATAACAAGAGAAATAACACTATTACATTGAAGATAAGCAACTGCTCCATATGCCAATTTTGAAGCATCACAAAAAATGTGAAGTACATTGCTCCCATTTGGATTGGCCACCTGGCGTGGGAACTCCAACATTGGAATTTTTTCATAATCAACAATTAATTCATCCCACCTCTTAATGAATTCCTCAGGTAGTATTTCACCCCAAGCACATTTAAGTTTCCATGCTTCCTGTATTAATAATTTCCCTCTTATAGTAAGGGGTGACACTAAACCTAGTGGATCAAAACATTTGGAAACTTCAGCAAGCAAAACTCTCTTAGTTAATTTATTGGGCATACTGTAATTATTAGGTTTTAACATTAACAAATCTCTCTCAGTATCCCAATTTAAACCCAATACATTACTACGTTTTGGCACTTCATCTCCAGCATAATCTTTACTTGTTTTGTCCTTCAATTTGGACGAATTACTATTCCATTCTATCAGAGGCATATTTGCACTTTGCATTATTTTATTAGCCTCTCCATAAGTCATTAACAGTTCCTCTTCAGTTGACGTCACACCCAGGAAATTGTCCACATAAAATTGTTTGCTCATTACTTTACTCAATGGACTTTCCATACGTTTAAGGTGTGCATTTATCGTCGCTTGAAGTAGGAACGGACTGGATGTAGCACCAAATAATACGCTCCTAAAGCGAAAGGATTTCAGAGGGCTAAGTGGGTCAATAGGATTCTCAGGCCATAAGAAGCGGGTACAATCCTGGTCAGCCTCTTGTAAACCCACTCTTAGGAAAGCTTTACTTATGTCAGCCGTAAAGGCATAATTCTTTACTCTGAAATTTAATAAGATATCTCCTAATTTTTCTGTCAACGACGGACCTGCCATCAAACAGTCATTTAAACTAGGTACATTTTTGTTACTCTTGGCACTACAATTAAACACAATTCTCAGAGGAGTGGTCTTAGAATCCTTCTTCACTCCGTGATGTGGCAAGTAGTGACCATAAATTTTGGCTTGCTCAGGAGGTACCTCTTCTATAAATTTATTAATTAACTGTTCAGCAATTATATCATTATAGGCAGTTAACAATTCTGGTGTCTTACTCAGTTCGCAGAGCTGAGCCTTTAACTGCCCATATGCCATTCTGTAATTAGTGGGCAATTCTGGATGGTTCAGTCTCCACGGAAGTCGCACCCAGTATTGTCCAGATTCAAATTTTACATCTCTCAGGTATTGCTCCTGAGTAAAAGAATCGTCTGGACTTTGTTCAGTTACATTTATTCCAATGCTGTCTAATTCCCACAATTTATGCACTGGCTCAACACCATCCTCTATGGAAGAATTATACTGGGGTACGATTTCATGAGTAAGACACACAGTTATGGTATTTGTAGTTTTCTCTAGTCATGAATTATTATTACGAGGAATCCTACCATACATTACATGTCCTCCTGCAGTCTTCAAAAGGGTGACACCACATTTCTTTACCATACCCTTTACAAAGGAGGCATAATAGTCACTACCTATCAAAATATTTATTGGGCCTACAGAATCATCACTTACCCCAGAAGATGCTAAATTTACATTATGTGAAAGTCTTTCTGTAGCTTTACTAAGCCCTACTGTAGATATTTTCTCTGGAAGTCTATTTACAATTACTGCATTAACACGTTTTTTTTCATTGCCCAACCTGACAGTTACATAAACAGTGTCATACAATTGAGCCCTTTTATCCGTGAGAAAACCAGATAATTTTAAAGTTGTGGGATCTCCCATCTGTACTTTCATACCATTAAGACATTTACGTTTTATGAAAGTACGCTGGGATCCCTGGTCCAATAATGCAGTTACATTTTTTGATTTATGCCTTTTATCACCAATTTTGCCTGTAACACAGGTAAGGCTACTTCAGCAAAACCATCGTTATTAATATTAGCAGCAATTTTTACATTAGTTACTGTTGTGTCAGGATTGTCAACATTATCATTATTATCAACATTATCATATAGACCTTTACACATGACTATTTGGTGTCTTCCTTTGTGACATTGATAACAGAAGTTTATTTTGGCATAACAATCCTTTACATTGTGATTACCCAAACACCTGACACATCTGTCAAGTTTCTCCAATCTTTCAACTTTATCATTCCATGAATTGTATGCATTGCAATTCTTAGAAAAATGAGTACCCTTGCAGAAGAGACAATCTCTCTTTTCTGACTGGTTTCTTATTAACTGGGCTACTCTTAGAAGGGTACTTATTCTTCTTACCTTGTTGAGAATCATTATTTCTGATTCTTGTTACTTGATATCCACCTATGCAACTATTTGTAGGAAATGAATTTTGATTATTACCATTGGGATTATTTTTCCCTTTGTGAAACTTGACAGATACCTCTCCAGTTTAACTCGAAACTGCTGTAAACCTTTGTAAGTGTGATCTGGAGATTTTAAATTAACAATGATATTCACTAGATCCAACCTACTTTGTTCTATATTACCATAAGTGACCTTCAACAAGTCAACTGCTTCCTTGTAAGAGTCATCTACATTGGGAAAGGCTTGTATCAGTATGTGAGCATCTCCTCTTACCTGTCCTTTGAGGTAAAATAATTTAGTTACACAGGCTAGGTCACTACTGTCATGCACAGCTGCTTTAAAAATTGACCAAAATTCCTCTTAATTTTCACCAGGATTAAATACAGGTAAACATAGTTCTGGGAGTTTTGGCAAAGACATATTATTTGTTGGAGCAGACTGATTAACTGCCTGGTTTACACATTTTAATTTATTCAAGGCCTGACTTTTTCAAGAATCTTTTCCTCTAATTCATAATACTGATTAATCATGAGATCTATTTCAGTCTCATCTACACAGTTTGCTAATAAATCTCCTTCATATTTGTTGTAATATAATTTGTATGAATCATATCTATTCCCTAAAGCATCTAAATACAATTTTAAATCATCAGTATTCACAGTTTCTTGATTCATTAATTCCAAGCACTTATTATATGCCTTGGTTACATGAACTTTTCTAGCCTGTATTGATGCTTTCTTTACTCTATATTCCATATTTTTGTCTTCTACATCAATTTCCTCATTTTCAGCCATGATGCAATGTATTAAATTCAACTCAATTAATAACACTGATTACAACTTACAACACTGATACAACTTACCTTTGAATAAATCCTAGCTACTTGAGCTTAGGAATTACATGTATAATATAAATTTTAAATGTACATTAATACAAACTTGGCTCATCGAATTTAATATTATACAAATTAATAAATCCTTGCCAGAATTTGGCATAGCAAATTAATATTATACACATTAATATTATTTACACTTGGCTTATCAATTACACATACACTGATATAAATCTTGGCCAGAATTATCTTATCAAATTAATATTATACAAATACATTAATATAAATCCTAGCCACTTTGGCTTTGCAAAATTAATATACACATTAATTAGCTACACTTGGTTTATGAATTACATATACACTTACCTGGAGGTTACCTGGAGGTTATTCCGGGGATCAACGCCCCCGCGGCCCGGTCCATGACCAGGCCTCCCGATGGATCAGGGCCTGATCAACTAGGCTGTTACTGCTGGCCGCACGCAGTCCAACGTACGAGCCACAGCCCGGCTGATCCGGCACTGACTTTAGGTATCTGTCCAGCTCTCTCTTGAAGGCAGCCAGGGGTTTATTGGCAATTCCCCTAATGCTTGATGGGAGGCTGTTGAACAGTTTTGGGCCCCGGACACTTATGGTGTTTTCTCTTAGTGTACCAATGGCGCCCCTACTTTTTATTGGGGGCATTTTGCATCGCCTGCCCAGTCTTTTACTTTCGTAGGGAGTGATTTCTGTGTGCAGATTTGGGACCATTCTTTCCAAGATTTTCCAAGTGTAGATTATGATATATCTCTCCCTCCTGCGTTCCAACGAGTACAAGTCAAGTGCTTCCAAGCGTTCCCAGTAGTTAAGGTGTTTGACAGAACTTATATGTACAGTAAAGGATCTCTGTACACTCTCTAGATCTGCGATTTCACCTGCTTTGAATGGAGATGTTAATGTACAGCAGTATTCCAGCCTAGAGAGAACAAGTGATTTGAAAAGGATCATCATGGGCTTGGCATCTCTCGTTTTGAAAGTTCTCATTATCCATCCTATCATTTTCTTTGCACGTGCGATCGTGGCACTGTTGTGATCCTTGAAAGTGAGATCCTCAGACATTACTACTCCCAGGTCCCTTACATTATTTTTCCGCTCTATTGTATGGCCGGAGTCAGTAGTATACTCTGTTCTAGTTATTATCTCCTCCAGTTTTCCATAACGGAGTAGTTGGAATTTGTCCTCATTGAACATCATATTGTTTACCGTTGCCCACTGGAAAACTTTGTTTATATCTTCTTGGAGGTTAACCGCGTCCTCAGCAGATGACAGCCTCATGCAGATCCTAGTATCATCCGAAAAGGATGTCTGATATGAGGATAAGGAATAAGATGGGAGCGAGTACTGTGCCTTGTGGAACAGAGCTCTTCACTATGGCAGCCTCCGATTTAACTCTGTTGACCACTACTCTTTGTGTTCGATTTGTTAGGAAGTTGAAGATCCATCTCCCCACTTTCCCAGTTATTCCTTTAGCACGTATTTTATGGGCTATTACGCCATGATCGCATTTGTCAAATGCTTTTGCAAAGTCTGTGTATATTACATCTGCATTCTGATTTTCTTCCAGTGCATCCAAGGCCATGTCATAGTGATCCAGTAGTTGTGAGAGGCAGGAGCGACCTGCCCTGAACCCATGTTGCCCTGGATTGTGCAGATTTTGGGAATCCAGGTGATTTGCAATCCTGCTTCTTAGCACTCTTTCAAAGATTTTTATGATGTGGGACGTCAGAGCTATTGGTCTATAGTTCTTAGCTAATGCTTTGCTGCCACCTTTATGGAGTGGGGCTATACACATTAATATAATCTTTAGCCACACTTGACTTATCCAAATTAATATTGTAATAATTATAATCCACTACACATTAAGTAAATTTGTGAACTTAACATCCACCTCCTTCTGTTATTTCATATATAATTATTAAGTAATTAACTAATTAATGACTTCACTAATTACCTCCGGTTCAAGAAGGACCAACGGGCAAATTAAATGTGGAAAATTGCATTTACTTGGATGTATAATTATATACATAACAGTAAATGAACTATGATAACTATTATTTATCAGTTAGACAAGTAGGAATTTGGGACACTTAGGTCGCAAAAAATGTCCCCCTTTGATACCTACCACTGTCATATCCACAAGTTGCTCTGGACCTATTAATTAAATGAAATATACATACACCAGAAATACTGGTAAATATATAAATTTGTGGACTGTATATTAAAAATAATAAATGGTTATATATATACACAATTACATAACAGAAGGAAAATATATCTTAATATCACTCACCAATTTGACTGGAGATTAATGTGTATCATACTCAGAAAACCTTACTCTTACTAAATCTATGAAAATAATGCTGGCCAGAATTACACACAAATCTAGGGAGCTTATCTGAGGTTCCTGGAGCTGTCTTGTCCAGTCGTCTGATATCTCAAGTTATGCAGGAATGCATGTCCAACAATTTCGCCTTCTATTTGAGAGGTGTCAGCCCAATTTTAACCTCTAGAGCACGAAAATTCCTTCCCATTACACTAACGTTGTATCCAATTCAAAACCAAGATGGCGAGTCTCGTCTGCTCAGATGCAGGCTTTCCGTTTTCTATGACATAAATATTATTAAATACAGTATGGCCATCTATTTACATATAAATACTGAATTTCTGGAAAATATATACAGTATTTTCCACAGTAGTAGTAGTAACAGTAGTAATATAGTAGTAAAAGTAGTAGTAGTAGTAGTAGTAGTAGTAGTAACAGTAGTAGTAGTAGTAGTAGTAGTAGTAGTAGTAATAGTAGTTTCACCGGTAAATAAGTTTATTTAAGTACCGGTACACATAAATAGTTACACAAATCATCAAATGTAAGTAACATATATGTTATACAAATTATCATATGTAAGTAACATATATGTTACACAAATTATCATATGTAAGTAACACATATGTAAATTACCTAGGATCACCCATAAAAAAGTCAAAGTGGCTTATTTCCATAGTAGTAATAAATTTATAGGGACGTGGTAAATCCGAGGGAGAGGGCAAACAGCTTCTACGAAATGGAAGGTAATCAGATTCGAATCGAGATAAAAAGGTGAGCGAATACAGATAGTGTGATGAAATAGTAAAAATATATAAATAAGACCCAGGAGGCAGGACAGACCAGACTACAGTGAGGGAAACTGAAAGATCAGAAAAGTGATATTCTATATAGGTTTTATGTGTGCGGATGGAGTGTTATATTCATTGGAGAAATAATAAGGAAGGGGAGGATAGCTCTAATTCCTTGGATCAGGCGACCTTTGAAGGGTAAAAACAGGTTCTTCTCAACAAATATTCTATTATTATTATTATTATTATTATTATTATTATTATTATTATTATTATTATTCTTTATTATTATTCTTTCTTTCTTTCATAACACCGGCCATATCCCACCAAGGCAGTGTGGCCCAAAAAGAAAAACGAAAATTTCTCTTTTAAATTTAGTAATTTATACGGAAGAAGGGGGTTACTAGCCCCTTGCTCCCGGCATTTTAGTCGCCTCTTACAACACGCATGGCTTACGGAGGAAGAATTCTGTTCCACTTACCCATGGAGATAAGAGTAAATAAACAAGAACAAGAACTAGAAAGAAAATAGAAGAATACCCAGAGGGGTGTGTGTATATACATGCTTGTACATGTATGTGTAGTGTGACCTAAGTGTAAGTAGAAGTAGCAAGACATACCTGAAATCTTGCATGTTTATGAAACTGAAAAAAGACACCAGCAATCCTACCATCATGTAAAACAATTACAGGTTTTCGTTGTACACTCGGCAGGACGGTAGTACCTCCCTGGGCGGTTGCTGTTGAGGAACCTACTACCTAGGGTGTAAAATATATATACTACATAAATATATATACTATATAAATATATATATGTATATATATATATATATATATATATATATATATATATATATATATATAAATATATATATATATATATATATATATATATATATATATATATATATATATATATATATATATATATATATATATATATATATATATATATATATATATATATATATATATATATATATATATATATATATATATATATATATATATATATATATATATATATATATATATATATATATATATATATATATATATATATATATATATATATATATATATATATATATATATATATATATATATATATATATATATTAGCAAGTCGGCCGTCTCCCACCAAGACAGGGTGACCCAAAAAAGAAAGAAAATCCCCAAAAATAAAATACTTTCATCATCATTCAACACTTTCACCACACTCGCACATTATCACTGGTTTTGCAGAGGTGCTCAGAATACAACAGTTTAGAAGCATACACATATAAAGATACACAACATAT
The DNA here is from genome assembly GCF_038502225.1 of Cherax quadricarinatus. Lineage (NCBI taxonomy): Eukaryota > Metazoa > Arthropoda > Malacostraca > Decapoda > Parastacidae > Cherax > Cherax quadricarinatus. The sequence continues at coordinate 23,929,086 of NC_091313.1, forward strand.
CCCTCCAAACTGCCAATATCCCAAACCCCTCCTTTAAAGTGCAGGCATTGTACTTCCCATTTCCAGGACTCACGTCCGACTATATGAAAATAACCGGTTTCCCTGAATCCCTTCACTAAATATTACCCTGCTCACACTCCAACAGATCGTCAGGTCCCAAGTACCATTCGTCTCCATTCACTCCTATCTAACACGCTCACGCACGCATGCTGGAAGTCCAAGCCCCTTGCCCACAAAACCTCCTTTACCCCCTCTCTCCAACCCTTTCGAGGACGACCCCTACCCCGCCTTCCTTCCCCTATAGATTTATATGCTTTCCATGTCATTCTACTTTGATCCATTCTCTCTAAATGACCAAACCACCTCAACAACCACTCTTCTGCCCTCTGACTAATACTTTTATTAACTCCACACCTTTTCCTAATTTCCACACTCCGAATTTTCTGCATAATATTTACACCACACATTGCCCTTAAACAGGACATCTCCACTGCCTCCAATCGTCTCCTCGCTGCTGCATTTACCACCCAAACTTCACACCCATATAAGAGTGTTGGTACTACTATACTTTCTTACATTCCCTTCTTTGCCTCCATAGATAACGTTTTTTGACTCCACATATACCTCAACGCACCACTCACCTTTTTTCCCTCATCAATTCTATGATTAACCTCATCCTTCATAAATCCATCCGCCGACACGTCAACTCCCAAGTATCTGAAAACATTCACTTCTTCCATACTCCTCCTCCCCAATTTGATATCCAATTTTTCTTTATCTAAATCATTTGACACCCTCATCACCTTACTCTTTACTATGTTCACTTTCAACTTTCTACCTTTACACACATTCCCACACTCATCCACTAAACTTTGCAATTTTTCTTTAGAATCTCCCATAAGCACAGTATCATCAGCAAAAAGTAACTGTGTCAATTCCCACTTTGAATTTGATTCCCCAAAATTTAATCCCACCCCTCTCCCGAACACCCTAGCATTTACTTCCTTTACAACCCCATCTATAAATATATTAAACAACCATGGTGACATTACACATCCCTGTCTAAGGCCTACTTTTACCGGGAAGTAGTCTCCCTCTCTTCTACACACCCTAACCTGAGCCTCACTATCCTCATAAAAACTCTTTACAGCATTTAATAACTTACCACCTATTCCATATACTTGCAACATCTGCCACATTGCCTCTCTATCCACTCTATCATATGCCTTTTCTAAATCCATAAATGCAATAAAAACTTCCCTACCTTTATCTAAATACTGTTCACATATATGCTTCAATGTAAACACTTGATCTACACATCCTCTACCCACTCTGAAACCTCCTTGCTCATCCGCAATCCTACATTCTGTCTTACCTCTAATTCTTTCAATTATAACCCTACCGTACACTTTTCCTGGTATACTCAGTAAACTTATTCCTCTATAATTTTTACAGTCTCTTTAGTCCCCTTTCCCTTTAAATAAAGGGACTATACATGCTCTCCGCCAATCCCTAGGTACCTTCCCCTCTTTCATACATTTATTAAACAAAAGTACCAACCACTCCAACACTATATTCCCCCTGCTTTTAACATTTCTGTCATGATCCCATCAGTTCCAGCTGCTTTACCCCCTTTCATTTTACGTAATGCCTCACGTACCTCCCCCACACTTACATTCTGCTCTTCTTCACTCCTAAAAGATGGTATACCTCCCTGACCAGTGCATGAAATTACTGCCTCTGTTTCTTCCTTAACATTTAAAAGTTCCTCAAAATATTCTCGCCATCTACCTAATACCTCCATCTCCCCATCTACTAACTCCCCTACTCTGTTTTTAACTGACAAATCCATACTTTCCATAGACTTTCTTAACTTGTTTAACTCCAAAATTTTTTCTTATTTTCATTAAAATTTCTTGACAGTGCCTCTCCCACTCTATCATCTGCTCTCCTTTTGCACTCTCTCACCACTCTCTTTACCTTTCTTTTACTCTACATATACTCTGCTCTTCTTATAACACTTCTGCTTTGTAAAAACCTTTCATAAGCTACCTTTTTCTCTTTTATCACACCCTTTACTTTATCATTCCACCAATCACTCCTCTTTCCTCCTACCCCCACCCTCCTATAACCACAAACTTCTGCCCCACATTCTAATACTGCATTTTTAAAACTATTCCAACCCTCTTCAACCCACCCTCCCCCACTACTCATCTTTGCACTAGCCCACCTTTTTGCCAATAGTCGCTTATATCTCACCCGAACTTCCTCCTCCTTTAGTTTATACACTTTCACCTCCCTCTTACTTGTTGTTGCCACCTTCCTCTTTTCCCATCTACCTCTTACTCTAACTGTAGCTACAACTAAATAATGATCCGATATATCAGTTGCCCCTCTATAAACATGTACATCCTGGAGCCTACCAATCAACCTTTTATCCACCAATACATAATCTAATAAACTACTTTCATTACGTGCTACATCATACCTTGTATATTTATTTATCCTCTTTTTCATAAAATATGTATTACTTATTACCAAATCTCTTTCTACACATAGCTCAATTAAAGGCTCCCCATTTACATTTACCCCTGGCACCCCAAATTTACCTACTACTCCCTCCATAACATTTTTACCCACTTTAGCATTGAAATCCCAAACCACCATTACTCTCACACTTGATTCAAAACTCCCCACGCATTCACTCAACATTTCCCAAAATCTCTCTCTCTCCTCTACACTTCTCTCTTCTCCAGGTGCATACACGCTTATTATAACCCACTTTTCACATCCAATCTTTATTTTACTCCACATAATCCTTGAATTAATACATTTAAAGTCCCTCTTTTCCTGCCATAGCTTATCCTTCAACATTATTGCTACTCCTTCTTTAGCTGTAACTCTATTTGAAACCCCTGACCTAATCCCATTTATTCCTCTCCACTGAAGGTTATAAATGACCATAATTTTTAAAGGGGTGGACCGGTAAGCCAGCGGAAGGCCTCGGTCAGATGACCAAAAGCTCCAAAGGCGGGTCATCATCTGACTAAGACCCGCATTTGTCCTGTTTCCTGACGAACCTTACCTAACATAACCTAACCTCTCCACTGAAACTCTCCCACCCCCTTCAGCTTTGTTTCACTTAAAGCCAGGACATCCAGCTTCTTCTCATTCATAACATCCACAATCATCTCTTTCTTATCATCTGCACAACATCCACGCACATTCAGACTTCCCACTTTGACAATTTTCTTCTTCTTATTCTTTTTAGTAATCTTTACAGGAAAAGGGGTTACTAGCCCATTGTTCCCGGTATTTTAGTTGACTTTTACAACACGCATGGCTTACGGAGGAAAGATTCTTATTCCACTTCCCCATGGATATAAAAGGAAAAGTAACAAGGCCAAGAACTATTAAGATAAAATCAAAGAAAACTCAGATGAGTGTGTATAAATAAATGTGTACATGTATGTACACAAATGTGTACATGTATGTAGTAGGTTGGTAGACAGCAACCACCCAGGGAAGTACTACCGTCCTGCCAGATGACTGTGAAACAAAAACCTGTAACTGTTTTGCATGATGGTAGGATTGCTGGTTTTCTTTTTCTGTCTCATGAACACGCTAGATAACAGGGATATCTTGCTACTCCTACTTACACTTTGGTCACACTTCACAGACACGCACATGCATATATATATATATACATACATCTAGGTTTTTCTCCTTATTCTAAATAGCTCTTGTTCTTTTTTATTTCTTCTATTGTCCATGGGGAAGTGGAAAAGAATCTTTCCTCCGTAAGCCATGCGTGTCGTATGAGGCGACTAAAATGCCGGGAGCAATGGGCTAGTAACCCCTTCTCCTGTATACATTTACTAAAAAAGAGAAGAAGAAAAACTTTATAAAACTGGGTTGTTTAAATGTGCATGGATGTAGTGCGGATGACAAGAAACAGATGATTGCTGATGTTATGAATGAAAAGAAGTTGGATGTCCTGGCTCTAAGCGAAACAAAGCTGAAGGGGGTAGGAGAGTTTCAGTGGGGGGAAATAAATGGGATTAAATCTGGAGTATCTGAGAGAGTTAGAGCAAAGGAAGGGGTAGCAGTAATGTTAAATGATCAGTTATGGAAGGAGAAAAGAGAATATGAATGTGTAAATTCGAGAATTATGTGGATTAAAGTAAAGGTTGGATGCGAGAAGTGGGTCATAATAAGCGTGTATGCACCTGGAGAAGAGAGGAATGCAGAGGAGAGAGAGAGATTTTGGGAGATGTTAAGTGAATGTATAGGAGCCTTTGAACCAAGTGAGAGAGTAATTGTGGTAGGGGACCTGAATGCTAAAGTAGGAGAAACTTTTAGAGAGGGTGTGGTAGGTAAGTTTGGGGTGCCAGGTGTAAATGATAATGGGAGCCCTTTGATTGAACTTTGTATAGAAAGGGGTTTAGTTATAGGTAATACATATTTTAAGAAAAAGAGGATAAATAAGTATACACGATATGATGTAGGGCGAAATGACAGTAGTTTGTTGGATTATGTATTAGTAGATAAAAGACTGTTGAGTAGACTTCAGGATGTACATGTTTATCGAGGGGCCACAGATATATCAGATCACTTTCTAGTTGTAGCTACACTGAGAGTAAAAGGTAGATGGGATACAAGGAGAATAGAAGCATCAGGGAAGAGAGAGGTGAAGGTTTATAAACTAAAAGAGGAGGCAGTTAGGGTAAGATATAAACAGCTATTGGAGGATAGATGGGCTAATGAGAGCATAGGCAATGGGGTCGAAGAGGAATGGGGTAGGTTTAAAAATGTAGTGTTAGAGTGTTCAGCAGAAGTTTGTGGTTACAGGAAAGTGGGTGCAGGAGGGAAGAGGAGCGATTGGTGGAATGATGATGTAAAGAGAGTAGTAAGGGAGAAAAAGTTAGCATATGAGAAGTTTTTACAAAGTAGAAGTGATGCAAGGAGGGAAGAGTATATGGAGAAAAAGAGAGAGGTTAAGAGAGTGGTGAAGCAATGTAAAAAGAGAGCAAATGAGAGAGTGGGTGAGCTGTTATCAACAAATTTTGTTGAAAATAAGAAAAAGTTTTGGAGTGAGATTAACAAGTTAAGGAAGCCTAGAGAACAAATGGATTTGTCAGTTAAAAATAGGAGAGGAGAGTTATTAAATGGAGAGTTAGAGGTATTGGGAAGATGGAGGGAATATTTTGAGGAATTGTTAAATGTTGATGAAGATAGGGAAGCTGTGATTTCGTGTATAGGGCAAGGAGGAATAACATCTTGTAGGAGTGAGGAAGAGCCAGTTGTGAGTGTGGGGGAAGTTCGTGAGGCAGTAGGTAAAATGAAAGGGGGTAAGGCAGCCGGGATTGATGGGATAAAGATAGAAATGTTAAAAGCAGGTGGGGATATAGTTTTGGAGTGGTTGGTGCAATTATTTAATAAATGTATGGAAGAGGGTAAGGTACCTAGGGATTGGCAGAGAGCATGCATAGTTCCTTTGTATAAAGGCAAAGGGGATAAAAGAGAGTGCAAAAATTATAGGGGGATAAGTCTGTTGAGTGTACCTGGTAAAGTGTATGGTAGAGTTATAATTGAAAGAATTAAGAGTAAGACGGAGAATAGGATAGCAGATGAACAAGGAGGCTTTAGGAAAGGTAGGGGGTGTGTGGACCAGGTGTTTACAGTGAAACATATAAGTGAACAGTATTTAGATAAGGCTAAAGAGGTCTTTGTGGCATTTATGGATTTGGAAAAGGCGTATGACAGGGTGGATAGGGGGGCAATGTGGCAGATGTTGCAAGTGTATGGTGTAGGAGGTAGGTTACTGAAAGCAGTGAAGAGTTTTTACGAGGATAGTGAGGCTCAAGTTAGAGTATGTAGAAAAGAGGGAAATTTTTTCCCAGTAAAAGTAGGCCTTAGACAAGGATGTGTGATGTCACCGTGGTTGTTTAATATATTTATAGATGGGGTTGTAAGAGAAGTAAATGCGAGGGTCTTGGCAAGAGGCGTGGAGTTAAAAGATAAAGAATCACACACAGGGTGGGAGTTGTCACAGCTGCTCTTTGCTGATGACACTGTGCTCTTGGGAGATTCTGAAGAGAAGTTGCAGAGATTGGTGGATGAATTTGGTAGGGTGTGCAAAAGAAGAAAATTAAAGGTGAATACAGGAAAGAGTAAGGTTATGAGGATAACAAAAAGATTAGGTGATGAAAGATTGAATATCAGATTGGAGGGAGAGAGTATGGAGGAGGTGAACGTATTCAGATATTTGGGAGTGGACGTGTCAGCGGATGGGTCTATGAAAGATGAGGTGAATCATAGAATTGATGAGGGAAAAAGAGTGAGTGGTGCACTTAGGAGTCTGTGGAGACAAAGAACTTTGTCCTTGGAGGCAAAGAGGGGAATGTATGAGAGTATAGTTTTACCAACGCTCTTATATGGGTGTGAAGCATGGGTGATGAATGTTGCAGCGAGGAGAAGGCTGGAGGCAGTGGAGATGTCATGTCTGAGGGCAATGTGTGGTGTGAATATAATGCAGAGAATTCGTAGTTTGGAAGTTAGGAGGAGGTGCGGGATTACCAAAACTGTTGTCCAGAGGGCTGAGGAAGGGTTGTTGAGGTGGTTCGGACATGTAGAGAGAATGGAGCGAAACAGAATAACTTCAAGAGTGTATCAGTCTGTAGTGGAAGGAAGGCGGGGTAGGGGTCGGCCTAGGAAGGGTTGGAGGGAGGGGGTAAAGGAGGTTTTGTGTGCGAGGGGCTTGGACTTCCAGCAGGCATGCGTGAGCGTGTTTGATAGGAGTGAATGGAGACAAATGGTTTTTAATACTTGACGTGCTGTTGGAGTGTGAGCAAAGTAACATTTATGAAGGGATTCAGGGAAACCGGCAGGCCGGACTTGAGTCCTGGAGATGGGAAGTACAGTGCCTGCACTCTGAAGGAGGGGTGTTAATGTTGCAGTTTAAAAACTGTAGTGTAAAGCACCCTTCTGGCAAGACAGTGATGGAGTGAATGATGGTGAAAGTTTTTCTTTTTCGGGCCACCCTGCCTTGGTGGGAATCGGCCAGTGTGATAATAAAAAAAAATGTATGTGTAGTGTGACCTAAGTGTAAGTAAATAGCAAAATATAATCTTGCATATTTATATCATATATATATATATATATATATATATATATATATATATATATATATATATATATATATATATATATATATATATATATATATATATATATATAGGGAAGTACCACCTCTATAGCTGGAATGGGGACCCTCATCCTCAGAGAAGACAATAAACGTACCTCAGAGAAAACTCAAGGTTCTCCCCGGAGCTGTTTGAATATTTTCTTCTCCTACCACCCCCTATATATTTTTTATTCTATGTGAACATTTATTAATAAACAAAATACATTTACAGAAAAAAACATAAACATGAATACAATGGCACAATGTATCAAAGATGATGAATTTCCTCCAGCTCCTCCGAGGCTGGACGTGAGCCAAGTATGCAGCAAGCATTTCCCCTCTGGATGGCGACGCTGAGGCGCTGGAACATGAAAGTGGCTGCCCTTGGGTCCCTGGTGGTGTCGATGAGTCTGGAACCCAATTCTTTAAGGAAACGTGTGGCATTTTTTCCCCATGATCCCAAGGTCTCTGATCCCACTGGGACAAATTGATACTGTTGGCTAATGTCCCTGTACTTGCTGATCTTGTACTCCTCCCTGTGGTCAGCAGCTCCTCCCTGTCGCCCCACACTGTGATGGATATAGGTGTCAGCCAGTGTGGACACACAGGTATAGTCCCATGCTAAGAGCTTGCCATTCTTCCAAGGATAGATGGTGATCCCGTCGGGGCGGTTTGCTGGGTTGTGGGTATTGTTTGCTGCAAGTGATCGTGGCTCCCTCTCGGCAGGGCATCCAGCTGTAGCAAGGGTTCTCTTAATGATGTCGTTGACCTCATTGTGTCTTGCATGCCAGCCCTTGGTTTTGGAACAGTTAAGACCATGTAGACCGTATTGGTCTGCTTGCACTTCGCCGCAAATACACATATATTCTGTGTGAATTGGGGCAGCAAGGCGCAGAGCCACTGCAATACGGAGGGTCTTAGGGTCGAGTCGCGTTCCCATTGCCGATATGGGAACTGTTTGGAGGAAGTCCCCGGAGTGATGTGCACTCACAGCCTGGAGACGGGCAATCTCCCTATCTGATGTTGCAGCCCTGAGCATGTTGGCAAGCACCTTTTCAGCAATTGGGCTATCCCAGCTTGACTGTTTGTGAGCCAGTGCTGCACTAGGGTTTGGTGCTGGAGCAGCAAGAGTCTCCCATTCGGTGATGGCACTGACATAGCTAGGGTCTTCTATTCCTGCTGAGTCACTGAGGGTGTCAGGAAGAATTTGTCTTATCAACTCGTTTGATGCAATGGAAGAGGATAGGAAAGCTGGTAGAGCAATCTGGGAGGATCTGCGTACTCCTAGCCCTCCAAGCCTGACCGGAAGTGAGGCTTGCAACCACTGTCCATCGTCAAGGGAAAGATTCAATACACTCTCTAGCATGGCCTTCAGGAGAGAGTCATATTCCTTGAGTTTTGGACTGCTGAAGGCTGGGGAGCATCTCAGAAAATAGGTAAGTTTTGGGGTTGACAGGCACCTGGTGAGTAGGTAGAAGGCATCGTGTGTGTCAATGTCTTTCATCCTGCTTTCCATCGTCCGGAGGTCTGAGACTTTTTTTCCTAGGATCAGATCGATGGCATTGGACCCAAGAGGAGCACCGAGGAGAGTGCTATTGGCTGGATCAATGGCTCGTGCTCCTGGTAAAACGGTACTAATATTCTGGATCAACTGTTGATTGGTAGAAACTATTTCACATTTGGTGGGGTTTAAAGAAAGGCCCAGGCTTTCTCCCATGTCTTTAATTTTACTGATGTCCTCCAGGAGAGATTCTGTTGTGCCAGCTAGGGTACCGTCGTCCAGGAACCAGATATTGAGCTCGCTGGAGAGTGCCTCCGTGACTTCCTTGATGACCAAACAAAATAGAAAGGGGGCGAGAGGGTCCCCCTGTTGCACGCCCTCACACGAGTCAATTTCATGGTCCCCAAACAATAGTTTGGAAGTCACACTATAACACGATTCTATGAAGGGATAAAGGGAAGGGAAGTTTCTATAAACTGCTTGGAGAGCAGCATCCCTTCTGACTGAGTTGAAAGCATTGGCAAAGTCCAATTTGACCAAGGCTTTTTCATAGGACATGTTTTTGATATATACTCGTGCTGCGTGGGCAGCTGCTTCACAGCCCTGTTGAACGCCGAAACCGAGCTGAGTTGGTTTCAGCATTGCAGCAGCCTCTTGACTCACCCTTCTTACTGCAGCCTTGGCGACTAGGCGCCGAAGGGTGTTACCCACTGCAATGGGCCTGATTCCGCCATCCTTTTTCCGGAGGGCACACAATGAGGCACCAAAGAAAAAGGGTCTGATGGCCTCTGGGACACCGCCAGCCAGGCACAGGTTGGAAAATTTGGTGAGTTCAGACAGCAGCCTCTCTGAAACCTCACCAAGTGCTGGATTGAGTATTTGTTTTAAGTGTTGAGGCCTTAAACCGGTGAAACCTCCTGCTGAACCCTGTGGAAATGACATAGCAGCTTTATACACATCAGCATCCTGTAAGGTTAGATGTTCTTCGCCTGCTGCAATGTCAGGGAGGTCAATGTTGGTACTGGGAGCCCTGGGTGGATGTTTGTCCTTCAGAGCTTGCGCCGTGCTGACGTCCTTGGGAGCGATGGTATCCTCACTGGTTATAAGTCTCAAAGCTCCAATAGTATTACCCTCTTCTATTTTTTTGCTAATTTGGGCTCTGATTTTTGAGGTGTCGGGTGTCCTGTTGTTGGCATTTGCCCGGCGGGTGTTTGTCGCCCTAGGGGGGAGACGGACGAGGTTGTCATCCCTTGGGAATGCATTTATTGCCCTAATAACATGTGTTGCTAGTGACTTGTCCCTCCTTGGTGGGACAGCCAAACAGGCATTGCCAAAAAGCAGCAAGTTGTGCCAGGATCTGTTGTTTGAAGGAGCATCGTTGACTTTCTTCAGAAGGTCAGTGAATTTGCTAGCAGCTTGAGGGCGAGCTGCTTTGGGGATGTGTGTCAGAGTCCTGGTGGATGTTAATTTGATTGCAGATTTGAGGTCCTCTGTAGAGGTGAAGTCACGGTAGCTGTCAGCCCTGTCTGCTGGGGGAGGCTGTTGGTTGTTCTCATTTGGAGCTCTCCTGGAGCCTAGACATCTATTGTGTGCACGGATGTTGCCAGATGTGGGATTGAGTGCACATTCCCTGTGGCACACCCGGCAGATGCCTCGTGAACGACAGCTTTGGCTCTGTCGTGAAGATTCCTGGGAACCCGCGACTACTTGTGACATTGCTGATATCGTGGGGGTGGGAGGGCGCCAGCTGTGGGGTGACGGGTGAAGGGCAGCATGGATGCATGGGGGATGAGGGTGGGGGAGTAGCGAGCGGCGGAACTTGTAATTGGTGGGGCACTAAACGGCAACACCCTTGGTCAGGAAGTCAGTGGGCCTAGGCTGGGATTAGGGGAGGGGATCTGGGATGGGGGAGGGAGTGGCCCTGTGTGTTCGCTCAAGACGCACATCACTGACTAACTTTTGCTAATTGTTATACACTTATTGTTCCATGTAGAAAAAAACCCTCGCCATTTGGCACACTAATCACCATGCTCACACTATTATAACAGTTATAACAAATGTATATATATATATATATATATATATATATATATATATATATATATATATATATATATATATATATATATATATATATATATATATATATATATAAGGAATTCGCGAGAGCATGCAAAATATACACAAACACTGATCTCTGGCTGAAGGAGACTCGAACCTACGAACCTTAGGACAAGGTACGCAGTGCTTTACCAATCTACCCACACTGGACCAATACCTTGGCGTGTAGCATGCGCTACACGTTTGATCCAAGGCAGCCAGCTTTCAGGGAGAAGGCTTACAGCTTTTCATCTCATCCCCTGCATGCATCAGCCTTACTAGAGATTTGAACAATGCAAGGAATTCGCGAGAGCATGCGAAATATACACAAACACTGATCTCTGGCTGAAGGAGACTCGAACCTACGAACCTTAGGACAAGGTACGCAGTGCTTTACCAATCTACCCACACTGGACCAATACCTTGGCGTGTAGCATGCGCTACACGTAGGTTCGAGTCTCCTTCAGCCAGAGATCAGTGTTTCTGTATATTTCGCATGCTCTCGCGAATTCCTTGCATTGTTCAAATCTCTAGTAAGGCTGATGCATGCAGGGGATGAGATGAAAAGCTGTAAGCCTTCTCCCTGAAAGCTGGCTGCCTTGGATCAAACGTGTAGCGCATGCTACACGCCAAGGTATTGGTCCAGTGTGGGTAGATTGGTAAAGCACTGCGTACCTTGTCCTTAGGTTCGTAGGTTCGAGTCTCCTTCAGCCAGAGATCAGTGTTTGTGTATATTTCGCATGCTCTCGCGAATTCCTTGCATTGTTCAAATCTCTAGTAAGGCTGATGCATGCAGGGGATGAGATGAAAAGCTGTAAGCCTTCTCCCTGAAAGCTGGCTGCCTTGGATCAAACGTGTAGCGCATGCTACACACCAAGGTATTGGTCCAGTGTGGGTAGATTGGTAAAGCACTGCGTACCTTGTCCTAAGGTTCGTAGGTTCGAGTCTCCTTCAGCCAGAGATCAGTGTTTATATATATACGTATATATATATATATATATATATATATATATATATATATATATATATATATATATATATATATATATATATATATATATATATATATATATAAGAGATATGATAACACTATGTCGATATGTCATCTGGGACTTGCTCCAGTCGCTATTCACATAAATTCATTCAAGCATACGAGAAAATACAAAAGTTAAACCTTATTAGCTACTAAACACCAGACAGGATGAGACGACGTCTATAACCAACCAGTCATATGTAAACACCGCTGTCTCATCCACCCCAGCACCACACTTAGAGCAACACCAACCCATCCCCTCCCCTGGCGCCACTATTTTGTCTCCCGCTACTTAACTTGTATGACCAGAGCTTTTGTAAGATGGGGAAGGAAGAAGAATGGGTACGGATGGAAACATGGGAAAAAGGTGGGTGGGAGGAGGTTAGGTGGGATAATAAAGGTAAATGACCTAACCACTTTGGTGCATTTATATACATGTGTGTGTATATAGTGTCATTAATGAATTAAAATCAATTTCGTTAAATCGGGTATAACACTTACCCATCAGCTTCACACAGTTATAACAAATGTATAACTGCATGACCCTGAGATGGCAGGGCGTATACTATTTGCAATTGTATAAATTTTGGTGAGAGAAAATGTTGAGTTCCTCTGCTACCTCACACCCTTTCCTGCCTCACCACCCACGCTTCAGTCACATAACACTGCACAAACTCTTCAGCAACCTCTCCTTTACCCCACCTCGCGCCCTCTCCTGAACCACGCCCATTTTCCTGCCTTCTCACGCCCTTTCCCACCTCTCCACACAATTAATGACTTGATATGTCTCCCCACGACCCATTCAGACTCGTCTCAGACACCCCACCTATGGATTATCTTCCCCCAGAAGCCCCTCTCACACTAATCGTAACAAACAACAGATGCATTAACAGAAGATAAATGAAAGAAGAATCCAGGTTTGGTACCCGAATGAAAGAAATGTTTGGAAAGTACAAACTAGAGATACGTGATGGAGGATATCAGAAGCGAAATTGCAGAGATGAAGAAATATCTTAGGATACTACTAAGTAATGATACTCTTTTTTTTTATTGAAGGGAGAAAGCTCAAGAAAGCCAGTGATAACATTTGTTCAGGTGGCTACCCCGGGGAAGGATTAGCCACCTAGGATAACCTAAGAAAGTCAGTGCGCCATCGAGGACTGTCTTATTTTCATTGTGGGCCTTCAATCTTGTCCCCCAGGATGCGACCTACACCATTCAACTAACACCCAGGTACCTACTTACTGAACAAGGACAGCAGGTGCAAGGAAACATGCCCATCATTTTCACCCAGCCAGGGATCAAACTACGGACACTCAGTGTGTGAAGTGGGAGGTTGTCTACCGAACCACGGTAGGCTCAGACACTTATCCTGTTTCCTGATGATTAAACCACTACCACCCGAATTAACAGGAGGGATAGTAGCACTACATATACTGCATCAACATACCAACTTTTATTGCGATAATTTTCGTACGAGGTTCGCACTTCCCGTGAAGTATTGGCGAGTGTTAGTTGGCACACACACACACACACACACACACACACACACACACACACACACACACACACACACACACACACAAGGAGACAGACAAGCAGCACTAAACTATAGACCAGTGTCATTGACATGTATAGTATGCAAAGTCATTGAGAATAGTGGTGGAGCACCTAGAAAAAAATGAGCTCGTCAACAACAGCCAACATGGTTTCAGGGACGGGCAATCCTGTGTCACAAACCTACTGTAGTTCTATGCCAGAGTGACAGCAGTAAGACAAGAGAGAGAGGGCTGGGTAGATTGCATTTTCTTGGACTGTAAGAAGCCGTTTGACACAGTTCCACGCAATAGATTAGTGCAAAAGTCGTGAAAATTGGGGAAGGGCAAAGAAGACCGCAGACGGAGTACAGTCTAGGGGGCCAGAGACTACAAACCTCACTCAAGGAAACAGATCTTGGGGTGAGTATAACACCAGGCATATCTCCTGAGGCGCACATCAACCAAATAACTGCTGCAGCATATGGGCACCCAACAAACCTAAGAACAGCATTCCGACATCTTAATAAGGAATCGTTCAGGACCCAGTACACTGTTAGGCCCATATTGGAGTATGCGGCACCAGTTTGGAACCCACACCTAGCCAAGCACGTAAAGAAACTAGAGAAAGTGCAAAGGTTTGCAACAAGACTAATCCCAGAGCTAAGGGGTCTATCCTACGAGGAGAGGTTAAGGGAAATCGACCTGACGACACTGGAGGACAGGAGAGATAGGGGGGACATGATAACGACATACAAAATACGGAGAGGAATTAACAAGGTGGACAGAGACACAATGTTCCAGAGATGGGACACAGCAACAAGGGGACACAGTTGGAAGTTGAAGACACAGATGAATCACAGGGATGTTAGGAAGTATTTCTTAAGTCACAGAGTAGTCAGGAAGTGGAATTGTTTGGGAAACGATGTAGTGGAGGCAGGATCCATTCACAGCTTTAAGCAGAGGTATGATAAACCTCATGGTTCAGGGAGAGTGACCCAATAGCGACCAGTGAAGAGGTGGGGCCAAGAGCTATGAATCGACCCCTGCAACCACAACTAGGTGAGTACACACAGCGAAGAGGCGGGCTCAGGAGCTGCGACTCGACCCCTGCATCACAAATAAGTACACACACAGAAGCGTTAGGAAGTTACTTTGTAGAGGAATAATTAGAAAATCACTGATTTTAAACAACTGATGAAAGAGAAGTGTGATACAGAAGTCAAGAAAGAGGTTATGTTACTATCTCACGAATCAGAGTGAAATTATTTGAATCGTGAGTCATAAGTGTTGTTATATCTACATTCCTGTCTGACACAGCAACATCTTGGGATCTTAATACAGGGAATTCTTCACTTGCCTAACCCTTGGGAATGACCTACTTCTACATTAGACAAATGTGATACCACCTACGACTGTTACACCTCTCCTGCCTACGGTATATAAGCTACTTCGCACATATACTGTATTCTTTTAAAGATTGATGGACTGACCACATCGACACAAGGCTGAGAGACTGATTACCTCAAACCTCTCCTGTTCTTCAACGTTCTCCTTCGTATGGACTGATGAAGAAACTGTGTGGCGAAACGTTTCCTCAATCAAGATACCCAAGTTTTTCACATGTGTCTAATTTATCAACTTGTCGGTTCTCTGAACCATTTATCTACATCTCAGTGCGTAAATATACAATGGAGAGGACAGTGTTAAATGCAACTCGACACTTCATACCTGTGTGGAGACATACGTCAGTGTATAGTGGACACTGATAGATTAGGTCAGCTTCGTCAGGAAACAAAATAAGTTTCCTGACACGGGTTTTAGTCATATGACCCGTATCACATAATATATTACAAGGGCAAGCATTAAAAGAAAAGAAAACGCAGTGTGAGTGACCACAAGAATGCAACAGATTCACGAACAATATGGCTTAAAAAAATAATTTTCCCTTGTGCTTAGCAACTCCAAAACAATTTTTTCGGACATCCAATAAAAATAAACCACTTAATAGGCGAAGACAGGCCTTCTGCTTCTTCAAGACGTCTCTTCTGCTTAATGTTTCACCACTATTGCACACGTATATTAAAAAAAAAAACATTCTATTTAATGAAGCATACAATATTACATAACCATCTTGGCATTTCCCAAGCTCAAATTTTATTGATATCCTCAATAAAATCACTTGTTGTGCGCCACTTTTGTCAACAATCTAAATCTCAACATAGATATCATACAACCCCTCACCCTATGCACGCCACTCAATAATTCCCCCAAATAAAAAACACTCGCACACTCTTCACCACCCTGACGAGACTGACTCAAGGTAGAAGCCTAGATGCCCATATACCCCACAGGGTGAGTACACATACTACCTTTGTGAAAAGGCCTTAACTGTGCACAGACTAAGGATGCAGTGTGCTCTAAACTGAAACACCAGAACTCCTTGAAAGGAAGACAATAAACAGTAATGCAAAATGATAAGCTTATCACACATAATAACACCTCAAGGGAGCTATACAATACTCACTCAACACAAACCCCAATCACACAAAGTGGCCAATGGGTTATGTCTGACCCATCAGGCATCCCTGCTGTAGGACCTATATTCCACAAACCCAGACCAAAAACCCCCCCCCCCCCCAAAAAAAAAAAAAAAAAAAACTTCTAACTCGCATTCCCACACACACAGACAGTCAGACCACTGCGAGACACACTCCTCACGCCCGCAATCACACCCCCTCCCCAGGGGAGACCAGCCATACCCTGACAATCTATAAAACCCATAAATCCCTCAACTTAAAAATCTCTATAACCCTCCGGAAAATCCCTCTCCCACCTTCCCCCATATATTTCCGTGTTACGACACTGTGTTCTATAAAAAGTTGCAGCTAGGGCCATTCTACATTCCCTCAACCCTTTATCTCTCATTGCCCACGATATAAAGACGAAATCAACTACTAAGTAAGCCACTGCCCTTTGAACCTTCACCTCTACCCCACCTACATCTAAACATAGTGCTCTCAGTACCGACAACTCCCCCCCCCCCCACATACCGAATCACTTTCCCCATCCACCCCTCACAATCCATAAACGTTTGCAGAATTAGACTACATGAAAAGCCGACTCATCTACCCCAGAATCCTGACACATCCTACCCTCCCTGATCTGTCTATTGTAAAACTACCCCGGACGGCAAGATCTCGTGGAGGAACCTATACATTACTTCTCTCACATGCGGCTGGATATGCAACCCTTTTAACCATCCCCAAATGTCTTCCCATGTGTACATCGGGTATGCCCTTTTCACAGCCACTGCCTCCCTAGGCCATAGCTTCCTCTCTATGGACCCTACCCGTATGTTCTTTGGATCTCTGACGAGCATTAAGACATGCAACATCTTCTCACAATCTTGCAAATCCCGTCCCCTCCACTATCTCCAAATGTCTTCTCACACAATCCCCAACCCTCCTCCCCCCTCCCCACGCACCCACAGGAACCTGTGCTTCACATAAACTCTCTTCAACCTTCGTTCCAAGTGTATTAACCCCAGCCCTCCCTTGGCTATCGGGAGCATTACCACTCCCCTCCTTAACCAATCACATCCCAAACCCCAAATAAAACGGAAAACCTTACCCAACAATCTCCGAACATCCCCATACGCCAAAATGTACAACGCTGCCACATGCCATATTTTGCTAAATATAAGCACATTGACCACAATGACCCTCTGCTGTAGCATAAGATGTGTAGGCCGCAACCCATTCAATCTTCCCAGCACTCTATCTACTACACACTTTGAATTAAC
This sequence comes from Cherax quadricarinatus, assembly GCF_038502225.1. NCBI lineage: Eukaryota > Metazoa > Arthropoda > Malacostraca > Decapoda > Parastacidae > Cherax > Cherax quadricarinatus. Next base: position 23,946,246 of record NC_091313.1, read on the forward strand.
CTCCCTCGCCAACCGCGCATCGCGCATATACACCATCCCACAAATCATTAGCCAATCCACAACACACCACCTCACCCCATCACCCTCACCCTCCCGCCCATTCCATGCCCCTAATCTCATGAGCTTTGATTTATCCACATTTACCGCCATACCTGTTGCCACCCCAACAGGTATGGCGTTAGGAAGTTACTTTGTAGTGGAATAATTAGAAAATCACTGATTTTAAACAACTGATGAAAGAGAAGTGTGATACAGAAGTCAAGAAAGAGGTTATGTTACTATCTCACGAATCGGAGTGAAATTATTTGAATCGTGAGTCATAAGTGTTGTTATATCTACATTCCTGTCTGACACAGCAACATCTTGGGATCTTAATACAGGGAATTCTTCACTTGCCTAACCCTTGGGAATGACCTACTTCTACATTAGACAAATGTGATACCACCTACGACTGTTACACCTCTCCTGCCTACGGTATATAAGCTACTTCGCACATATGCTGTATTTTTTAAAGATTGATGGACTGACCACATCGACACAAGGCTGAGAGACTGATTACCTCAAACCTCTCCTGTTCTTCAACGTTCTCCTTCGTATGGACTGATGAAGAAACTGTGTGGCGAAACGTTTCCTCAATCAAGATACCCAAGTTTTGCACATGTGTCTAATTTATCAACTTGTCGGTTCTCTGAACCATTCATCTACATCTCAGTGCGTAAATATACAATGGAGAGGACAGTGTTAAATGCAACGAGACACTTCATACCTGTGTGGAGACATACGTCAGTGTATAGTGAACACTGATAGATTAGGTCAGCTTCGTCAGGAAACAAAATAAGTTTCCTGACACGGGTTTTAGTCATATGACCCGTATCACATAATATATTACAAGGGCAAGCATTAAAAGAAAAGAAAACGCAATGTGAGTGACCACAAGAATGCAACAGATTCACGAACAATATGGCTTAAAAAAATAATTTTACCTTGTGTTTAGCAACTCCAAAACATTTTTTTCGGACATCCAATAAAAATAAACCACTTAATAGGCGAAGACAGGCCTTCTGCTTCTTCAAGACGTCTCTTCTGCTTAATGTTTCACCACTATTGCACACGTATATTAAATCTATTAAACATATATATTCGCAGTGCATAACTTAACGACCTATTAAATTATTTCAATTTTTTTTTATTTCTTACATGGTCTAAGATATAACTCTCCATTTCAATTAAGTACCTCGCAAATTATCAATTTAACGAAAATATAATACGATCAGTTGTTTACCAAACTGTTGTTTTAAGCCAACTGCAGGAAAACCTATGCGTGCGCTATCAAGAATTACGGTGGATCCCCACTCTCACTAGGCTACCCCTGTCTGGGCTGAGGTTGCCAGCTGCACATGCATACTAGTATCATGTTAATTGTCATTAATCAAACAAGGCTGGTGCCTTTATCAGCAAATTGCAAGGATCCGCGTTAAGCTTTTATCAGTGCGTCACGAATGAATAAAGCACTGATCACTGTGTATTTATATAGGAGATTAATATTTGAACAAGTAGACACAGGCAACATTACGAGCTAGAAACGTTTTTAACTTCCAGAGATTCTAGTTTTCATCTCCCACCTTTTACAAAAACAGTAACAGATTTTCCATGGTACTAGGTTAGTTTTTGTAGACCACATAATACAGTCCCGTATAACCAAATGATAAACAATTTTCCGAAAATATTTAGAACTCAGTGGGTATATTGCACCAGGTTACGCAAGTAGCTGCTACTTTGTAGATGCTACTGACAGCGTTAAAACGTCATCAACTGCTTCATCAATAGACTTCTTCCCCCCCCCCACACACAAACAGGCACACACACAGTTTTAAGAACTGGTACGATAGGGTTCCTGAAGCTAGGAGAGTGAATCTGGCAATCGGCATGTTGAAGGAGAGATCCAGGAGCAAGGTTTAAACATAAGCATTCACATATAGATAAGTACACACACTAGACACAGATACATGTGTGAGTAGCATTATCCTGAGGGCTTTTAAAACCTCATCCACATCCGCGCGGCTGTATTAGTCACACTTCCAATAGATAACCTTGGATACAGTATCGTCAACGAACTTATTTGTCTCGTTATTTGCTCCCACATGAGAATTATTACTTTAGAATACAAACAACAGAGACCCAAAACTTATGTGAGACGCCACTGAATGATTTTGCATTTAGTTTCTTGTGTTGCAGCAGCACCTACCTTACGCACCTCTCGAGTAATACTGGGCTGCTTAGGCACTCGGAGCTACCATCATTGTCAACACGCTGGAAGTACACGTTCTTTATCATCATTGACTAGGAATGTCACTTCTCGTTTTCAGCCGCATTTTTACTGACATAAAGCTTTTTAGTTACTAAACTTATTTCGCAAGCTGAGGGATCTCGTAACCTTAGACTCCACTACCACTATACATACAAGAAACAGAGTTGAACCTTCACTCCTTGTTCCTGAATCAGAGGAGCTGCAGCTAAACTCCCCGAAGAGACCCAGAAGCTATAGCTCTGTTTTCCAAAGAGGTCCAGGAGCTGGTGATCAACTCCTTGAAGGACCTTTTAGGGAGGTTGTCTTGTTTCTGGCGAGAGGCTCATGATTCGTTCCTTTACTGTATCTTTAGTGCTCCTTATGAATATAATGATAATAATAATAACAATAATAATAATAATAATAATAATAATAATAATAATAATAATAATTATTACTATTACTATTATTATTATTATTATTATTATTATGAAAATTTTTTATTATTATTAATACTTTACAAATTTGCTTTAGCAAATTGACGCTGATACACTCCAATAACAATCTGAGCTTTCTTGCAAGAGAGAAACAACTTTGCTAAAAGTTTGGAGAGAATGGAATGAGGAGTTCTCACTTTGAGTGTGAACCATACCTGGAGGTACATGGAGAGGGTTTCGCGGGTCAAAGCCCCCGCGGCCTTGTCTGAGACCAGGCCTTGTGGTGGATCAGGGTCTAATCAACCATTGCCCTATTTGCAATCATAAAATAGGAAAATTTCCACCTGCCATAGTCCAATTAAAGTCTCACCCTTCCTCTGCTTATACATCAGTGATGAAAATCTGAAGGCGATCAGAGGAGGCATTCTATTAGATGACGCTCAAGTGAACTGCACAGTAATTCGGAGCCCTGAATTACCGGCTATAACAGGGTCTGGCAAAAGTAAAACCAACTTGGCTTCCGTGAAACTACCGATATCGTCCACCATAAACACTGGCTTTTAAGTAGGTTGATCTGTTTACATCAAGGAAACCAGTAGACTGACCTTAATGAAACTCACACAAGTTATATGTCTATGCGTGGCACACTACAAAGTAATTTTTATATAGACACATTATTTAAAATTGGTTGTAGACGTTAAGTAAAAAATTAAATTATGTAGCTTTAAAATTGGTTGTAGACGTTAGGTAAAAAATTAAATTATGTAGCTTTATTCATTGTAGCTGGAGAAAAATATGTCACTCCAGAAATTTTACAAACAAAATCTGCAAGGTAAAAACCTACAAAACTGACTTACATTTTAAACCTTCTGGTCAAGCATACTTTTGGCGCACGCAGGCGCCAAAAGTACGCTGTACCAATCCCTTCATCCCACTCACTAGGACTGTCGTTCCATCAACATAACCTATGATACCAGGTCTCCCACCACTCAGATCATCCCTCACCCCCTCCCGTATACACCATTCCACTGCCCTGTAAAAAGGGTTCTGTAAACATGCAAATAATATTTGTGATAGAGGGCAGCCCTGTCTCAATCCCTTGCCCATGCACATACGCAACCCCACCCTCCCATTAATCTGCACACGCATGCTGGCTCCCTGATATAAAGCACGCACCAATCTCACTATTTCCTCCCCAAACCCCTGCCACCTCATGATTCTCCACAATGCATTTCTCTCGACACTATCATATGCAGCCCTCCAATCCAGCGCTAATACCCCTCCCCCTCACATGTACTCTCAATGAACCTTCTAATGACCCCATGCCCCTCGTACATTGATCTCCTCGGTACCCCACATTGTCCCCCTACTATAACCTTACCAATAACCCTCTTAAAACGGTTTCCCAATATATTTGCAAAGAGTTTGTAGTCAAATCAAATCAAATCAAATCAAATCAAGTTTATTCTCTATAAGGGTTACAATGTGAGGTCTACAGGATTTGGATATTGTGTGGTTTACATGTTACAAAATACTAATTACAGAGGGGGCCACTAGGACACCTAGCATGGCTAGGCATTTCAGGCAGACTTAGATTAATTCTTAACATTAAATCCTTACAGATTATGGTATTAAGGCTAGGTGACTACATTATAATTTGTGAGTTTAGCAATGTGAATGCTTTTGTTTTAGCACAATACAAAGTGTCTATATTGGAGTATCATAGGCAAACTTATGACTAGTTAGGATTCATTATTTTAAGGTTAAGATTAGTATTTCTGTATTTATAGTCAGTGGGTGAGTGTAATTGTGAACCAACAGGTGGTTATCATGTAGTTAGTTGTCGGGGCGTATCAGGGAGATAAGATGTTTTCTAACTGTAGTTTTGAAAGTGATGAGTGTGTCTGCAGTTCTAGAGTTTTCAGGTAGGGTGTTCCAGATTTTAGGTCCTTTGAAATACATTGAATTTTTGTAAAGGTTTAATCAGACACGGGAATGTCATAGAGATGTTTGTGTCTGGTGTTATGCCTGTGGATCCGGTCACAACTATCAAGAAAGCATTTTAGGTCAAGGTTAATATCGGAATTTAAGGTCCTGTAGATATAGATTGCACAGTAATAAGTGTGGATGTTCTGAACAGGGAGGAAGTTTAGATTTACGAAGAGTGGGGATGTGTGTTGCCAGGGATGGGACTTAGTGATTATTCTTACTGCGGCTTTTTGTTGGGTTATTATTGACTTTAGGTGTGTTGCTGCAGTTGAACCCCAAGCACAGATAGCATAGGTGAGGTATGGATATGTAAGTGAGTAGTGGTATAGTGTGAGAAGGGCAGTTTGCGGCACGTAGTATTGGATACTACCAGAACCCTTCTATGTATACTGAACAAATCATCGCCCCCAATTAGGGAGACATCTTAAATAACATTCTAATGTAAAATTATGCTATTGACTATGGTTGGACACCACCATTAAGAAGCTATTGTCACGAGCTCATAAACTGGCCAGAAAATATTGCCTTTCCTGTCGTATAAATATCCGTTGTGCACTCGCGAAAAAAAAAAAAAAAAAAAAAAAAAAAAAAAAAAAAAAAAAAAAAAACAGCAATTGCAACTTGTATAATTACAACCAATTCAGAGTCATGTACTTATATACCTATTATATTTATGTGACCCTGATGGGTTAGTATTATACCTCTTAAAAAATAATCTTATCAATTCAAATACACTTTTTAAATTACACCAAAGTGGTTGGGCCACTTACCTTTTATATCCTACCTCTCCCCCCCCTCCAACCCTCTTCCAATATTTCCATCCTTACCCATCCTTCTTCCTTCCCCATCTTACCAAAGCTCTGGTCATTAGAAGCTGAAGAAAGTATCGTATCTTGGAGAGGATCCCCACCGTTTTGGATACTTTTTTTGTTATGTGTTGGATATGGGTGCTGAAATTTAGGTTGTTGTCGACGTATAGGCCAAGGAATTTGCCCTCATTATGTCTGGCAATTAGAGTGTTGTCGATCTTAATGTTAAGTTGCGCAACACCTGCTCTGCTACCAAACATAATATAGTAGGTTTTGTCAGTGTTAAGTGTAAGTTTATTGGCTGTCATCCAAGTCGATATTTTGAGCAGCTCCTCGTTAACAATGGTGTTGAGGGTGGCAAGATTAGGGTGGGAGATGACATAAGTCGTGTCATCAGCAAAGAGAATGGGTTTCAGGTGTTGGGATATGTTTGGAAGATCATTGATGTAAATGAGGAAGAGCAGGGGTCCAAGGACACTTCCCTGCGGAACTCCAGTATCAAGTGGCCATATTGATGAGGCTGTGTCTTTAATGGTGACATACTGATGCCTATTAGAAAGGTAGAATTTGAAATATGCAAGCGCATGGCCTCTTATACCATAGTGGTCAAGTTTGTGGAGTAGGATGCCGTGGTCAACTGTGTCAAATGCTTTTCTTAGGTCAATAAAAATTCCTAGTGGATATTCTTTATGCTCCAATGCTGTGTAAAGCAGGTCTAGTATTTTTATAATTGCATAATTAGTGCTTTTATTTTTCCTGAATCCAAATTGGCAGGGGTTGAGTATGTTTTGTGCTGTTATAAATGAATACAGTCTCCTGTGCACGAGTTTCTCGAATATTTTGGATAGCAATGGTAAGTTTGATATTGGCCTATAGTTGTTTACATCTGTTGGGTCACCACCTTTATGTATTGGTGTAACCCTTGCTGTCTTGAGTAGTGTCAGGAAAGTGCTAGTTTCTAGTGACTTGTCAAAATGTAATAGCATGCGAAAGGACATGGGCCGCTCGCTTGTACAATAATGGTGTGACGTGAGACAGATTCCCCGAGTTATTTTTAAGTGACTTTATGATCATGGTGACTTCCGTGGGCTCAGTTGGTACAAGATAGAAGGAATTTGGGAAATTCCCATCTAGGTAGTCCCCGGCACGGGCATTGGTACATGGGATTTTACTGGCGAGATTAGATCCTATGTTTGAGAAGAAGTCGTTTATCTTGTTAGGTGTAGGTGAGATGCAGTGGTGTTTCATGAGGTTTAGATAGGACAATATTCTTGTTTTTTTCAGTTTGTGGGTCCCCAGAATCTGGGAAAGTGTTTTCCAGGTCTTTTTTATATCTCCTCTTGTGAATCTGCTGGAGTAGTACAGTTGTTTGGCTTTCTTTATTACTTTGGTGAGAACTGATGAAAAGTGATTAAGAATATCTTTGTGTATTAAGCCCTGTCTATATTGCTTTTCATATTGGTGGTTCTTATCAATGGATTTCAGAATGCTGCTGGTTAGCAACCGAGCCATTTATTCGTGATCTGTTTCGTTTTTATGGGGCAATGTTTGTTGTATAGTTTAAGTATTTTGTTAAGAAAAATGTCTGTTCAATTGCCAATACCATTGGCATTGGAGAATTCTGTAGGCCAGTCAACTGTCTCTAGGTCTGCTGTGAAATTCCTTATTGAGGCCTTGTCATGGAGTCTAAATGAAACTTTGTTGTATTCGAGTGGTGGCTTCCTAATGTTTGTTAAGAGGAAGGTTGGGTAGTGGTCATTAGTGCTGTCTGTGATTATCCCTGATTTAAGAGGGCTAGTATATTGGTCCATATGTGGCCTATTATGGTTGCACTTGTCTCAGTCAGCCTGGTTGGTTTAGTTATTGTTGGTATGAGAAGTGTGTTGTTCATATTGTTGATAAAATCAGTCCACACACATGAGTGATATCATTTGATAATCCCTCACCGTGTACTGCCTACCACCCTTTGGTACCAAAACTACAATTGCTGTCGCTTGCAACTCTTCCAATTCACCCTGCTGTTTCATGACATTAAACAATTTCACCAAAAATTTCTTCAGTACGCCCCAATACTGTATATAATAGTCGCTAAGCAGTCCATCTATCCTCAGCACCTTACCCCGACTCATGCCCAATAATGCCGTCCACACCTCCTCCTCTACGATAGTCCCCTGTAACTTTTCCCTGTCATCACTGTCAAGCACACACTGCACCCAATCTCCCATCTCCCTTAACGCCCCCTCACTCACACCCACACTTCTCATATATGCACTAAACCAAGCATCTACATACCCTCCCATCCCCTCCATTGTAACTAGCTCTTGCCCCTCCCTATACTCCTCCATTTCCTACTGAACCCACAATCCTACCATTTCCATAGCAACACGCTGATGCGCCTGCCCTCGCAGGACACACGCTGATGGCCTATCACCCCATATCACCTCCTCTAACCCCCCTAAAACCCTTACTGCATCGAACTGCTCATTTTGCAGTTCCCTGAGTCTATCCTTCAAACCCTCTATGTCCACCAGTGGGGCTACCACCTCCCTCCCCCTCTCTCATAACACTCCCTTAACTGCCCCTCGAGATACCTAATAAGCCCATAAGCCAGCTGGTTCTCATGCCTCCCCTGGCATACATAGAATTCTCGAATCCACATCTTTGCCATTGTATCCCACTAACTCAACACATCCCTCTCCATGCTCACCCCTTCCCACAACCCTTCCCACAAACGTGCAAATAACACCCTCCCCTCGACATCTTTAAGTAACCGAACATTCAATTTCCAATAGCTCTTAAACCTGTTCGGCAATCCCTCCCATCCCAATTCCACCAAAACACATCTGTGATCTGAAAAGACCACATCCAAGACACTTCCTCTCTGTATTACTGCTTTTCTCGTCACATACAGTCTGTCCAGCCTTGCTGTATACCCCTGCCTCACAAAGGTGTGCTCCACCTCCCATGCCACACCCCCACATCCACCAACCCCACCCCAGTTAACAGCTCCCTCAAAATGCCAGAACAACATCCCACCCCCCTAGGTTCCACATCCCTATGACGGATCACACAATTCCAGTCTCCTTCCATCACAGCTATCGCTGGAAGCAACCTCAGGTGATATACCAACATGTCACGAATGAACTCATTCTTAACCCGACCATCCCCCTCCGCCGGGCCATAAACACACACAAAGGTTACCTTCCCCCTCCCCCACATCCCATCTACTCGTATAACCCTCCCCTTCCCACCCTCCTCACAATGATGTACAGGAAATGGGCTAGCCTCCTTCATCAGAATAGCCATACCTCCTTTTAATCTCAGTTGTGTGTGCCGCATATATAGTGTACCCCTCAATTACCAACATACAACCTGGCTTGTGATTGTGCTCTTGTACAAACCCAATATCTACGCCATACCTAATTATAAACCCCCAAAACCATGCACACTTCCTTTCGTTTCTCAATCCATTAATATTTACAGTGAGACTCTTGAAGCTGTCAGAGGAGGTTTGCCTTTACACACGGCTACACCCCTTTCCCCCTTCGTCCTAATACCACTTTGGTACTCATACATCCCTCTGGGACCACCTTTCACAGTACGTTTGCCCCTGGATCCTCCAGGTCCACACTCCTCTATATTCGCCCAAACCTTTTTACCCGAATGCTGTGCTGGGGTGAGCACATCTTCTATATCCGAGAGAACAGCCGCTCTCTTCTGTGACCCTCTAGCCTTCTTCCCAACATAATCCAGGAAGCCATCCGCATGCACTTCTGCCACCACAGTACAGCTCTGCAAAATAGCATCAACTTGAGCCTCTGAAAGGCCCCCACCCATGCCTCCCGGAACCACAGCAGACTCCAGGGCACCCACAAGCCCCTCAACAGAGACCTCACCTGGGGTTCCTAACAGGTCGTGGAGCACTGTGTCAATGGTGGCCTCCACATCCCTGTCCTCACCAAGCAGCACCTCACCTACATTCTTCAGTGCTTGCCCGGAAGAGCTCGGCTCCCTGGAAGCATCACACACTCTCCCTCCATTAATTCTGCCTCGTCCACCTCCACACATTAAGCCTTACGCTAAGTAGGCTTCTCTGGTCTTGCCTCCTTCGTCTTCTCCCATTCCTCCGGTGCCTCCTTACGCTGATCATCCACCTGCGAACCCTGCCGTCGAACACACTGCACAGCAATGTGGTCATAGGCGCCGCACAAGCAACAAGTACGTTGTTGCCCCGCATACGTCACCATTACTTGTGTCCTGAAGTCGTCAAGTTGCACGTAGGAAGGAATGGGATGCCATAATGTTATTTTCAAAAAGAAATTTCCCTCAGTCATCTCAGCATATGATCCTTCCTTCCACTTCCCCAACGTCGCCATGTGAACTGTCCCATATTTTTCAAACACAGCACGCAGGTCCACCTCATCAGCCTCAAAAGGCACATTCCGTATCTTCACCCACGTGTAGTAGCAGGACACATCATGAAGCCTCACCATTACTGCAGGATTCACTGGCATACAAATATCCTGAATCTGGCGACCTTGTCTTGCGAAACTTAACAAAGATTCAGTATGCACTATTCAATGCCACACCATACAGCTCTTCGTTTGCTATACCGTATGTGTCCCTGATGATGGCAGGCAGTAAAAGTTGAGCTGAGTGGGCATACATAGCCCCACTTACCACTTCAATGCCGACAGTGTTTACCCGGCGTTTACCCTGCTGTGCCTTTTTGCGAAAATCAAGTTGTCTCCAGTTGACAGCAGGGGGCAGGCTCAGCACACGTCCGCTCGTCCCGAGGGTTGAGCGACAAATTGCGAAACAAGAATTATCATGCAATAATTACTGAATGTGTCATCCAATCTGCATTAAAAAGAAACCTTCGATGCTTATGTATCTTATGCTGAGGAAGCCATACCCCCGGCCGGGATTGAACCCGCGGTCATAGAGTCTCAAAACTCCAGCCCGTCGCGACGGGCTGGAGTTTTGAGACTCTATGACCGCGGGTTCAATCCCGGCCGGGGGTATGGTTTATTTGCAATCGTGTCATTACGATTTCTTGAGTCATGCTGAGGAAGCTTTGCATTGTCACTGGTCTGTGTTGGCCTCAATTTGCAGCATTTTGTTTCAGCCTCTCAGCTCACAGAGAGCATGCAAAATTCAGCTTCTTAAAAAAAAAAAAAAAATTTTTCTCTTACAGGGGTTATATATAACGTGCAGTATAATATAAATAAAGAAAGAAAAAATATATTGAAAAATTCTCTTTTTTTATATATGGCATTATGAATGCCATTATTTATCGCGAAATATAACATATTTCTCCAGAATGGCTTTTATTTGTAATGACTCATGTATCTTATGAAATGGATGATACAGTTTGAGTTTGGTCTGCGTAAATGCAACAGAACAGAATAATTTGGAGGGCGTATAAATCTATAGTGGAAGGAAGGCGAGAGATGGGGTCGGTTTAGGGTAGGATGGAGGGTGGGGGGTAAAAGAGGGTGTGAGGAAATTATTTATGAAGGGATTCAGGGAAAACCTGTTAGCCGGACTTGAGTCCTGGAAGTTCAATGCTTGCGCTCCGATGGAGGTGTGTTGATATGTTGCAATTTATTTAACTGTAGTGTAGGCACGCCTCTGGAAAGACAGTGATGGAGTGAATAATGATGAAAGCGTTTCTTCTTTTTCCTATCACTCTGCCTCGGTGGGAAACGGCCAATGTGTTAATAAAAAATAAAAATGCTTCAGTTTACCAAAATGGTGAAAAAAATTGAAATTGTTGGATTCTGTGCGATAACCTGAGAATCTCATCTGATTGGTTTCAAAATTCTGATGCCGGTGAGGATTCTTAAAGAAAAGTTCGTTAAGATTTGGTGTAAATTTTTATTTACCAATTTTTATCATGCAAATTGGTTTCCGTGTAATAGCTGTAGAATGACGCTTTTGATTAACTTCAAACCCCCCAAAATTGGCGCATCTTATTTAGTGAAAAGTTTGGACAGATTTTCGGCTGCGCAGGTGCCATTTTTTCCAATTTTACCATAGAAATTTGAAAAAAAAAATAACTATTGATTTTAATTTAATGAGTTGTGAATGCAATATGCAACCGGCATTCTCGTAAGTTAAAGTTGCAACATCTGAGCTCGGCTTCCAACTTAATTAAAGTGATTAATGAGACACTTCTGCAATATTTGGGTATATTTATTCTGGAAACGTTTCTCCATGCAGTGGCATCTTCAGTCCAATGCAGAGAAAGGTGGAAGATGAGGAGGAGTTTGAGGTAATCAGTCCCTCGGCCTGGAGTCGATGAGTTCAATCCATCAATCTTGATAAAAGTGCTGCATATTCGCGAAGATGGGGCTTATATACTGATGGCAAATGAGGTGCAGCACTGGTACAAACCCACTAGTGGAAGCTGTCTATAGGGTAGACACGTTTTGAAGAATTCCCTACATCATGATCCCAAGATGTTGCTGTGTCTGACAGGATGTGAATAAATGCTTTACAAAACCGTCAAGCTGATAAACGAGAGAGACACTTGTGCAAAGTTGGGCATCGTTATCCTGGAAACGTTTCGCCACACAGTGGTTTCTTCAGGCCAATGCAGAGAAAGGTAGAGTTTTGATTCGATACTGCAACTGCGGTGATTTTTTTTATATAGCTTCGTCTTCTACTGTTATTAATATTTTTTTGCGATAACTGGAGAATGGTTCTTCCGACTGACTTTAGAATTTCAATGCTGGTTTATCTTATATGTTAGAAGGTTAGAATTGGTTTTGAGGTGTATAAGGACTTTTTTTTTTTCATTTTGATTGATGAAATTGAGACTTTAGTTTCCATGTGATAATCTGTGAATGCTTCTTCTGATTCGCGTCAGATTTCCAGCGCTGATATATAAGTGCATTAGAAACTTATGCCTCACTCTGTACTATTCCTTTTACGTGTATTAATACAGAGAAGGCTCGGCTTATGGATTACGGGGATACCTTTCTTGGATCGCGGAGCAACTGGAACATATGTATTTCTTTTTCATCTTTTTTTTTTCTCCTTCTGCTTCTTCTTCTTCTTATTATTATTATTATTATTATTACTATTATTATTATTATTATTATTATTATTATTATTATTATTATTACTATAATTATTATTATTATTATTATTATTATTATTATTATCGTTATCATTATTATTATTATTATTATTATTATTATTATTATCGTTATTATTATCATTATTATTATTATTATTATTATTATCTTCAAAGAAAAGCTGTAAATTAGTATTGGCTACACAGCGTTTAGGGAATATAATGTAATGAGGTTAGAGCCAAGGGAATGACAGCTCCATTTCCTTGGATCAACAGTTCTTCCCTATCATAAAGGCCCTTTCCCTCTTCACCTTTCTCTTAGAAAGGGAAGAAGGTTGAACTCCGCGAATTCGCTCGCGTCTGACCAACTAGAACCGGCCAACGGGACTTGAAACTCTCCTACCACGAAGTTTGGCGGAACTTTAAGTTCACTCATTCACAACCCCTTCTCATTATTCCCCCCTTGTCTTTCTTTCCACTTGTCCCCTCCATTTTTTCCACTCTTTCTCGTCCCCTCCCTTATGACGAAGGGGGTAGCCGCAAAAAAAAAAGCCAAACTGTGACTGCGATTCGAATTATGTGAATGAGAACGGGAGGATTTGCTAAAGGGGGTCGTGTGGGTTAGCCAGCTCCGTGCATCGTTCGAATCTCGGTGAGTTACCTGCCGGGTTCAGTAGTGAGCAAAGCGTTGGAGTTCACGTTCAAGCCAAGATACTCTTCTACTTGACTTCCTTTGTATAGATATACTGGAAGATATTTTACACACTTGATAGCATCACCACCTGATAAGCCGAAGTTTTGCTTTTAAAATTTGTTATCATTGCTATCTGCGACCGTGTGTTATTGAGAGTGTGTTGGCTCGATTGTCTGAATATCGTAGTTGTCTTATATGGCGTGCATCTGTTTAACTAAAAACACTTGATATCGTCACCTGAAATGGAGAAGATATGTTGTCTTAAACAGCTGATATCGTTGTTACCTGCTATGTTGAGCGTGTTAGTTTAAGCTTCTGATAAGGTGAGCGTGTGTTATCAAAAAAAATCTGATATCGTTGTTGTTAACTATAATGACCGCCTGTTGCCATGAATATCTGTTATAAAGGGCGTCTGATATCACAGACGATTACTATCGAGGACGCTTTGACATCGTAAACGTAGAGATATTGTCTCTTGAAGCTGCTGTTACTCAGTATCCTTCATATATCAAATCGTGATTACCGTTAATGTAAATTATTATTATTATTATTATTATTATTATTATTATTATTATTATTATTATTATTATTATTATTATTATCAGCAGCAGCAGCAGCAGCAGCAGCAGCAGCAGCAGCAGCAGCAGCACAGGAAGTGCTAAGCCCGTATAATAATGCACTACCTGGGGAAAAAGGAATAATCAGAATTGATCCAAGGAATGAGAGGGTAGCTCCAATTCCTTGGATTTACATAGTCTAAACCATGATTTGCTAATTTATGATACCAGATATGATGTAGATATCATAGTTCTATTTGTAATGGTCCATCGAAGCTCCTTAATGCTGCTGAGAGGTTCTTGGTCCAAGGAACTTGAGCTTTCCTCTTCAGGTAACCTCCCATTTCTTAGACCTTTTGTGATCCTTTTAGGTTTAGCGCCGGCCTATCAATAATAATAATAAAAATTTTAATAGCAAAAACAACAGCAATAATAATAATAATAATAATAATAATAATAATTCAGTAATGAAATCATTGATAACGATTTATGTGTAAAGTCACCAAAGAACAGAAAATGAAGTATGCATTTTTTATGTTTAAGCGAATCATTTATACACTGAGAGGTGCATGTCTCTCATTGTATACACACTGAGAGTTAAACATAATTCCTATTGTAGAGATTAAAGCATTTTTGACTGGTGGTAAACAGGTGACATTCAAAATTATTGACCCACATGTAGTCGGCAGGCATTAAAGCCTACTAACCAACCATCGTTTGATGAATTCGGCCAGGGGACGAAGTGAGGTGTCGCTCAGTTGACCACCTAAATACCCCCCGGCTTCCAGAGATAGAACGGGGTTTGATGCACTCCATGAAAGGGCGTTGATTTATGCCCGATCACGAATGGAGTGAGATGAAGAGCCTGGGTGACTTGATTCTACTGTTACAGGTCCCATCGTGAGCCAGGTAAGTCAATCTGTGTGTTCTCTCACAATTATAACAGCTTTTTCTATATTTACAGTTTTGATTACTAATCTACTTTCCACAGTTCTGCCTGCTCTCCACCGTTTTGCTTGCTTTTCTTTTCGTAGTTTTGCCTACTCCTTTCCACAGTTAATGGTTCTGAAGTTAGCTTATGACGGTGAGCTTGGCCCTGTGATTATTACCGATTCTGTGTCATCACTTAAGGGTCTTGAGTCACATAATGACTCTGACAACATGCTCATTAAAGAAGCCAGATATACTCAGATATCCGGAAAAAGATAATTAATGTACAATTGTTATGGATTCTATCACACTGGATTACTCTTTCAGCCAAGAAAGGTACCCTGAAGAAAAGTAAATAATGAAAGTGAAAATTGTAGTAATGCAGTTCGAAGCCTGAGTAGATCTATAACCCATTATGATAACATGAAAGTAGATAAGCACGTTTATGGAGCAACTTGCAATGTGAACAGAGTGATGTTGCAGTGGCCAGACTTAGGCTTGGTTATAAGTACTTCTGGCAGTTTAGCAATCACACATATGATCATCAAACTGAATGAAAAGTATGTGGCCCACCCTATGGTCACTATCCTCAGCACAATGTTCTTAATTATTCACTTAATGAGGAATATAGAGATAGACAACATAAGAACTTGTGGGACATGTCAATATATCTTATCGATGAAAAGAAGATACGAGACACATTAAGCAAATTTCCTAAATTTGCTTGCAATAGATTAGTGAACTATACATATAAATTCAGATGTACTCCTGTAAAACTTTTTGGGGCCTAGTTCCTAGGCCTTTTGTTTATCTATATGCTCTTGAGCTACCCTCAATAAGATGGATATGGGGTACCCAATAAATTCTAAATGTTTTCATTCTGTCTACTCTTCTACTTTTCATAGTTCTGTTTGCTCTCCACGGTTCTGCTTACTTTCCACAGTTTTGGCTGCTCTCTACATTCTTGCCTACTCTCCACAGTTCCGGCTACTCCACAATTCTTCCTAATTTTCACAGTTCTGCTTACTCTCCACAGTTCTGACTACTCTCCACAGTCTTGCCTACTCTTCACAGTTCTGCCTCTACTTTCCACAGTTCTGCTTTTTTCAGATTTGTTAAGTGCGTTTACTGTATCATACCTTTTATTATATAATAAAGCTGCCTTTTATAGGTAGTAGGTTGGTAGACAGCAACCACCCAGGGAGGTACTACCGTCCTGCCAAGTGAGTGTAAAACGAAAGCCTGTGATTGTTTTACATGATGGTAGGATTGCTGATGTCTTTTGTCTGTCTCATAAATATGCAAGATTACAGGTACGTCTTGCTACTTCTACTTACACTTAGGTCACACTACACATACATGTACACATTTATTTATACACACTCATCTGAGTTTTCTTTGATTTTATCTTAATAGTTCTTGGTCTTATTAATTTTCCTTTTATATCCATGGGGAAGTGGAATAAGAATCTTTCCTCCGTAAGCCATGCGTGTTGTAAAAGTCAACTAAAATGCCGGGAACAATGGGCTAGTAACCCCTTTTCCTGTAAAGATTACTAAAAAGAATAAGAAGAAGAAAATTGTCAAGGTGGGAAGTCTGAATGTGCGTGGATGTTGTGCAGATGATAAGAAAGAGATGATTGTGGATGTTATGAATGAGAAGAAGCTGGATGTCCTGGCTTTAAGTGAAACAAAGCTGAAGGGGGTGGGAGAGTTTCAGTGGAGAGGAATAAATGGGATTAGGTCAGGGGTTTCAAATAGAGTTAGAGCTAAAGAAGGAGTAGCAATAATGTTGAAGGATAAGCTATGGCAGGAAAAGAGGGACTATAAATGTATTAATTCAAGGATTATATGGAGTAAAATTAAGATTGGATGTGAAAAGTGGGTTATAATAAGTGTGTATGCACCTGGAGAAGAGAGAAGTGTAGAGGAGAGAGAGAGATTTTGGGAAATGTTGAGTGAATGCGTGGGGAGTTTTGAATCAAGTGTGAGAGTAATGGTGGTTGGGGATTTCAATGCTAAAGTGGGTAAAAATGTTATGGAGGGAGTAGTAGGTAAATTTGGGGTGCCAGGGGTAAATGTAAATGGGGAGCCTTTAATTGAGCTATGTGTAGAAAGAAATTTGGTAATAAGTAATACATATTTTATGAAAAAGAGGATAAATAAATATACAAGGTATGATGTAGCACGTAATGAAAGTAGTTTATTAGATTATGTATTGGTGGATAAAAGGTTGATGGGTAGGCTCCAGGATGTACATGTTTATAGAGGGGCAACTGATATATCGGATCATTATTTAGTTGTAGCTACAGTTAGAGTAAGAGGTAGATGGGAAAAGAGGAAGGTGGCAACAACAAGTAAGAGGGAGGTGAAAGTGTATAAACTAAGGGAGGAGGAAGTTCGGGTGAGATATAAGCGACTATTGGCAGAAAGGTGGGCTAGTGCAAAGATGAGTAGTGGGGGGGTTGAAGAAGGTTGGAATAGTTTTAAAAATGCAGTATTAGAATGTGGGGCAGAAGTTTGTGGTTATAGGAGGGTGGGGGCAGGAGCAAAGAGGAGTGATTGGTGGAATGATGAAGTAAAGGGTGTGATAAAAGAGAAAAAGGTAGCTTATGAGAGGTTTTTACAAATCAGAAGTGTTATAAAAAGAGCAGAGTATATGGAGAGTAAAAGAAAGGTAAAGAGAGTGGTGAGAGAGTGCAAAAGGAGAGCAGATGATAGAGTGGGAGAGGCACTGTCAAGAAATTTTAATGAAAATAAGAAAAAATTTTGGAGTGAGTTAAACAAGTTAAGAAAGCCTAGGGAAAATATGGATTTGTCAGTTAAAAACAGAGTAGGGGAGTTAGTAGAGGGGGAGATGGAGGTATTAGGTAGATGGCGAGAATATTTTGAGGAACTTTTAAATGTTAAGGAAGAAACAGAGGCAGTAATTTCATGCACTGGGCAGGGAGGTATACCATCTTTTAGGAGTGAAGAAGAGAAGAATGTAAGTGTGGGGGAGGTACGTGAGGCATTACGTAAAATGAAAGGGGGTAAAGCAGCTGGAACTGATGGGATCATGACAGAAATGTTAAAAGCAGGGGGGGATATAGTGTTGGAGTGGTTGGTACTTCTGTTTAATAAATGTATGAAAGAGGGGAAGGTACCTAGGGATTGGCGGAGAGCATGTATAGTCCCTTTATATAAAGGGAAAGGGGACAAAAGAGACTGTAAAAATTATAGAGGAATAAGCTTACTGAGTATACCAGGAAAAGTGTACGGTAGGGTTATAATTGAAAGAATTAGAGGTAAGACAGAATGGAGGATTGCGGATGAGCAAGGAGGTTTCAGAGTGGGTAGGGGATGTGTAGATCAAGTGTTTACATTGAAGCATATATGTGAACAGTATTTAGATAAAGGTAGGGAAGTTTTTATTGCATTTATGGATTTAGAAAAGGCATATGATAGAGTGGATAGAGGAGCAATGTGGCAGATGTTGCAAGTATATGGAATAGGTGGTAAGTTATTAAATACTGTAAAGAGTTTTTATGAGGAGAGTGAGGCTCAGGTTAGGGTGTGTAGAAGAGAGGGAGACTACTTTTCGGTAAAAGTAGGTCTTAGACAGGGATGTGTAATGTCACCATGGTTGTTTAATATATTTATAGATGGGGTTGTAAAGGAAGTAAATGCTAGGGTGTTCAGGAGAGGGGTGGGATTAAATTTTGGGGAATCAAATTCAAAATGGGAATTGACACAGTTACTTTTTGCTGATGATACTGTGCTTATGGGAGATTCTAAAGAAAAATTGCAAAGGTTAGTGGATGAGTTTGGGAATGTGTGTAAAGGTAGAAAGTTGAAAGTGAACATAGAAAAGAGTAAGGTGATGAGGGTGTCAAATGATTTAGATAAAGAAAAATTGGATATCAAATTGGGGAGGAGGAGTATGGAAGAAGTGAATGTTTTCAGATACTTGGGAGTTGACGTGTCGGCGGATGGATTTATGAAGGATGAGGTTAATCATAGAATTGATGAGGGAAAAAAGGTGAGTGGTGCGTTGAGGTATATGTGGAGTCAAAAAACGTTATCTATGGAGGCAAAGAAGGGAATGTATGAAAGTATAGTAGTACCAACACTCTTATATGGGTGTGAAGCTTGGATGGTAAATGCAGCAGCGAGGAGACGGTTGGAGGCAGTGGAGATGTCCTGTTTAAGGGCAATGTGTGGTGTAAATATTATGCAGAAAATTCGGAGTGTGGAAATTAGGAAAGGTGTGGAGTTAATAAAAGTATTAGTCAGAGGGCAGAAGAGGGGTTGTTGAGGTGGTTTGGTCATTTAGAGAGAATGGATCAAAGTAGAATGACATGGAAAGTATATAAATCTATAGGGGAAGGAAGGCGGGGTAGGGGTCGTCCTCGAAAGGGTTGGAGAGAGGGGGTAAAGGAGGTTTTGTGGGCAAGGGGCTTGGACTTCCAGCAAGCGTGCGTGAGCGTGTTAGATAGGAGTGAATGGAGACGAATGGTACTTGGGACCTGACGATCTGTTGGAGTGTGAGCAGGGTAATATTTAGTGAAGGGATTCAGGGAAACCGGTTATTTTCATATAGTCGAACTTGAGTCCTGGAAATGGGAAGTACAATGCCTGCACTTTAAAGGAGGGGTTTGGGATATTGGCAGTTTGGAGGGATATGTTGTGTGTCTTTATATGTGTATGCTTCTGGACTGTTGTATTCTGAGCACCTCTGCAAAAACAGTGATAATGTGCGAGTGTGGTGAAAGTGTTGAATGTTACTTTTCTCAATTCTTTAAGAAAGTAGTAAAAACGTCCAGTATTTGTATAATAACTTTACGGTTCTCATACTGGTTGGTTAGAAAAGCAAAGAGAGGAAAATAAGCCAGTATATTCGAACAACTGTGTCCACAGCCGTGGCAGTGTTTGCCAAGGCTGTGGATACAGTTATTCGAATACTAGAATCTTAATAATAATAATAATAATAAATTATTATTATGCTCCTTATTTCTAAAAAAAATACGAGTGTTGAAGAGAGATTTCTGTGTTGAAAAAAATAAAGTGCATTCTACGATTTCGTTAACTACATTCTCCAAAACAAAACCTTACTTGACAACATTCTAATAAGATGTTCAACTTACTGAACGGATATTTTGCTTGCATGTTACGTAATCATCTTGCATGTTATGATGTTGATCTTCTATGTTAAAAGTTCGATGAATTATTATTATTATTATAATAAAAAAGAAGCGCTAAGCCACAAGGACTATACAGCAAAAGTTCGATGAAGATTCAAAAGCAGCCTAATGCAATCCTTTGTCGAGAACGTTTCGTATTTTATGTCACTTCTCTCCATGTTAAAAGCTCACATTTTAGGTTTAATGCTCATGTTGTATGTTGAACATTTACCTCGTATGTTAATGCTCACACTGTATGCGTAATATGCAGCATTAGAAGAATAAAATTTATACACATTATATCAGGCTGATACAGTTTATACACAGTATATCTGGCTGTTACAATTTATTTACCGTATATCTGGCTGTTACAATTTATTCACAGTATATCTGACTTACAATTTATGCACCTTATATTTAGCAGCTGTTACAAATTATACACCATATATCGGGCTGCTGTTCGAATTTGTGCACCGTATATCTGGCAGCTGTTACAGTATACAGCGTCAATTCCTCCACTCAAATACCCTTCAATTATTCCTTTTGCACTCCATTTAACCCATATACCGTCCACTTACTCTAAATGTCCTCCGACTGTTCCATATGCCTTTTACGCACTTTAAAAATCCCTTCATTTACTCCAAAATCCCTCCATATGAACTGTATGTCTTTCAGTTACTCCATATACATTCAAATTACTCCAGATGCCTTTGACTAACTCCAAAGGCTCTCAATGACTTCAAATGGCCTAAACTTATTCTAAATACCTCCACTTACCCCAAATGCCTTTCATTTCAATCAGACACACTCCCCCCTTTTCTAAATGTATTTTATTCCCTTTAAATGCCCTCAAGTCTACCTTTCTGTAATTCCCCACATTCTCCCACAAGACACACACATGTATCTCTCTTTAAAATATTCTCACGCCTCCCAGTGCATTGCTTTACTCGCACCACGAGCCACACCGAACGTAAGGGAAATGACTCACGAGGGTAGCAAAACGAAAGGTCATCCTGTGTAGTTAGCATGACTCTCTGTATAGATAGCATGAATGTCTGTGTAATTAGCATGAATGTCTGTGTAATTAGCATGAATGTATGTGTAATTAGCATGAATGTCTGTGTAATTAGCATGAATGTCATGCTAACTGCACATGGGTATATATATTATGTATTATCCAGCGTCTACTTTGAAACGTTTTCTGCCTTCAGAATGTATAATGCTCTTTTGGGTCATATTGGATTAGTTCAGGTAAAATTAGAGTAGGTTATGTGAGATTAGATTACTTTAGAGTAATTTAGTTTAGATTAGGCTACGCTAGTTTTGGGTAGGCTAAGCTAGGGTAGGTACAGCATTGTTAGGATAGGTTAGGCTAGATTAGCTTAGGTTACATAGACCTATTAAAATATACCTTTAGCAGCAAATGAGCAGATGAATAAAAGAGCAGGCACTGCACGTCTGGCAGCGCAATGTCTCAGTAAAAATGTGAAACGTTAAAACTCCGAACGATTCTTCAGCGTTTACACGGCAGAGACACTGGAACATTATCTGCCAGTCATTCCCGTTCATAGACCCGGATTCACTTCCAAAGATCAGGTCAACCCGTTCAAGACTCTTGATTCACAGCCACAGATCCAGTTACTTAGTTCTTGAATCCGGATTCATTATCACAAGCCCAGTCACTCAGTTCCTGACAACAGATTCTCTACCACAGACCCAGGGAGATACCAAGGCTGAATATTTGTCTCGTGAAGCGGTATATTTGTGTTCTTGGAACTCGACCCGGATATAGTAACGGCATATGTTTCAAGCTGGTTAGTTTGAGCTGGCCAGTTTAAAGCAAACAAAATCAGCTTATTCCAACCGGAACCATTGAGAATGGTATATTTTTGAATGATGAAGAATTAGACACATGTACAACATCTTGGTATCTCTATTGAAGATGTTTCGCCATCCAGTGACGTTATCAATACAAATTCTAGGACATAATTTGAAGACAGTAGAGCTATATACAAAAGACGAGGTAATCAGTCCCTCAGCCTCTAGCCGGTATTGTATGCCACACATGTGCATATCTTTCAATGTGTATATTTGAAGAGTCATGTATTTTTCTGTGTACATACCTCGAAAGGTGTATATCTCTCGGTGTATATATTCCGTGATCTTAATCTATTCCCTAAAGTATTTCTGTGTATTTCTGAGGCTGTGCAGAGGATTTACAGCCCTCCCCCCCCCCATCACCATCTCGTCCTCCAGGGCGGTCAGTTGGTCCCTCAGGGACCAGGAGAAAACAGTAACAGAGTCAGTTTTGGTTAGGAAAAAAGGTCAAATTCTGTAACTTTTTTTTCTGTGACTATTTTTTCCTGGATCAGGTCTCAGACTTAACACACACTCACGTAATCCAGGTCTGTGACTTTCTCTCACACTTTGTTCGGGCTCTGATTTTGAAATTAGAATTTGCTTGTATGCTTTGTTTTAAACTATGCTTTTATCTGACTTTGAATTAGAATTTGACCTTGACACTATTTGTTCCATTTCTCCCCTCTTCCTCCTCCTCTCTTTCTCCGAAGAAAGTCATGCCAGCTTTCTCTCTGCTGGGTTGATGGGTGGTTGGGAGGTGGGTGGTGGTGGGTAAGTAGTAAGTAGGTGGTGGGCAGTGTGAATGGGCCAGAAGGATGGCAGGCAAGGTGGGTGGTGGGTCAGTTGGGTGGTGTGTTGGTGGTAGGTGGGTTGGTGAGACGGGAGGGTGGTGTATAGGTGGGTGGCGGGCCACGTGGGTGGTGGGTAAGTTGGGTGGTGTGTAGGTGGTCGGTGGGCTGGTGAGTAATGGTTTAAGTGTGCCTCGGGAGATGAATGACGTAACAGGTAAGATATGTTTGTTGACATAGATGTGGCAACAACATAGAAGTGGCACCATTGCTAACAGGCACTATCTTAGCCATCCATTTCGGTAGCCATAGTAACAACTCGACATATTTCCCACTCGCCAGATATTATTATTATTATTATTATTATTATTATTATTATTATTATTATTATTATTATTATTATTATTATTATTATTATTATTATCATGATTATTATTATTATTACTTTATTATCATCATCATGGGGAGACCCTTAAACCTGGATGGGTTACTCAGCCGATCACATGTGAAATTTAAATAGCTATGTGTCCCCACACGAGGCCTGTTTGAAGCATAACATTGTTTCGTATAAGTAAATTGAACATTTTCTTATTACAAGTTTAACTTTACCGTATGTTTGACTCTGAGCGGAATTACTATAATTCAATATTGAGCACACAAATATTGAATACATTTATTATACATACAGTGTGAGGAACGTCACTTAAAACATTAGCACAACACTGTGGAGACGAGTAGTGAGAAGCTATTGTTTTATGCGATGTATCAGAACGTTTGCAAGATCAAGACCACATTCCCTGAGTGCCAGACAAGTGGAAAATGGCTAATGTAATACCTATTTACAAGGCAGGTGACAGGTCCTTAGCTTCGAACTATAGACCTATAAGCTTTACTTCCATAGTGTGAAAATTTATATAATCAATAATTGCCAAGGCAATTCGTAGCCATCTTGAAAGGTATAAATTGATTAATGAATCTAACACGGTTTTACAAAGGGGCGTTCCTGTCTTACGAATTTACTAGCTTTTTTCACTTAGGTATTTGAGGAGGTAGATCATGGAATTGAATATGATATTGTGTATATGGACTTCAGTAAGGCTTTTGATAGAGTTTCACATCAGAGGCTATTGAGGAAACTTAAGGCACACTGAATAGGAGGAAAAAAAATTTCCTGGGTAGAGGCATGTTTGACAAATAGGCAGCAGAGAGTTTGCATAAATGGGGAGAAATCAGAATGGGGGTACATCACAAGCGGTGTTCCACAGGGGTCAGTGTTGGGCCCGTTGTTGTTCGCAGTTGACATAAACGACATAGATGAGGGAATAAATAGCGACATAAGCAAATTTGCTGATGACACCAAAACAGGCCGTCCAATTCATTTTAATGATGACATTAGTGCACTCCAAAAATGATTTGAATAAACTGCATCTGCCAAAAGTGGCAGATGCAGTTTAATATAGACAAATGCAAAGTTCTAAATATTGGATAAGACAATAACCATGACACATTTATATTATTAAATAATGTACATCTTAATATTACTGATTGTGAAAAGGATTTAGGAGTTCTGGTTAGCAGTAATCTGAAACCAAGACAACAGTGCATAAGTGTTCGCAATAAAGCTAACAGAATCCTTGGCTTCATATCAAGAAGCATTAATAATAGAAGTCCTTAGGTTGTTCTTCAGCTCTATATATCTTTGGTTAGGCCTCATTTAGATTATGCTGCACATTTCTGGTCACCGTATTACAGAATGCATATAAATGCATTGGAAAACGTGGTATAACCTTGGTAATAAATACCGACAAGTTAGTTTAGAAAGACACGTAAGCAAACACTAAGACATATTTATTAGAAGAGAAGTTCCTCACTGCCGGGAGATCTGCACAGGAGGATGTCGAGGAAAGGAAGTTTGCTATCTTTTTCGAGTTCAAGTGTAAACTTTATTGATGATTCGGTTGCATTGATCTTGTTGAGAAGGGCCTGGATATTGAGACGTCTCGGATAGAACACCAATATATCATCAACATATCTTAGCCAGGTCACGGTGTTGGGAAGGAGGCTGCTGAATTTCTCTGTCTCTAGGTTTTCCATGAAGAGGTTGGTAAGCACAGCGCTGAGCGGGCTGCCCATTGCCATGCCAAAGTACTGTATCAGAGAAAGCGCCGATGAACTGCGACACGCTCAGGAGGAGGCCTCATTACGTGCCGCTCAGATTCGTGCTTCACTTCCCACTCCTGACAGAAGAACGGCAGAATATATACTCAGCCAAACTACCACTGCCAACATCCTACAAAAATTGAAGCTGTCACGAAAACTACAAGATCTGTGCTCCTACAGCAAATGGAGCGAAATGGGACAACCAGAAATCATAAATAACTTATCTTCCTATACACTAACCGTCACCGAGACAGAAGCCCTCAGCCTAGGGCTCAAGTTTACTACTGGCATTAACAAGAAACATCATCTGGTGGATATGGTAACCTAGAACCAACCTTTCGGAGACTCTGAGTTTCAAAAAGGCTTTGTTCAAGGAATTATCACTGCTGCAGATACTGAGCCTTCAAGACCGGTCATTCCCAGAAGATACATCCAAGTACTTAGGGATTGGCTAACAGCGATGATATCATCATTATAACCGCTGACAAAGGAGGAGGTGTGGTGTTACTCGACACTGTTGACTACAACAGTAAAGATTTAAATCTTCTCAGTGATGCCAACACATACCAACCTGTATTAGAATCAGTGTTACTTCAAAGCACCCAAACTTTTCTTCAAAAGGCTCTTAGCATCTTACGAAAATCAGAACAAGGCAAGAAATTACTTAAACTTTTACCAGGTCAGCGGAAAACAGCACACCTGTATGGCCTTCCTAAGACACATAAGCCTGGCATCCCACTACGTCCTATCACTTCGGGCATAGGGAGTGCACCACACAGACTAGCCGGCCACCTTGCCAAATACATTTCAGCGCTTCTGAGCACCATCAGTCAAGCCCACCTCAAACACTCAAGTGACCTTCTCTCTCGAATTTCCAACCTGAATGTTAAAAACAAAAGCATGGCTTCCTTCGATGTCACAGCCCTCTTTACCAACGATCCTACTGACGCTGCAATAAACATTCTGAAACAGAGGCTAATTGAAAACCACGACCTCCCTTTATCTTTTCTAGATTTCATCAGTCTAGTGGATCAACTTCTTCAAGTATCAGGACAACTGTTACAAACAGTGCTTTGGGATGGCAATGGGCAGCCCGCTCAGTGCTGTGCTTACCAACCTCTTCATGGAAAACCTAGAGACAGAGAAATTCGGCACCCTCATTCCCAACACCGTTACCTGGCTAAGATACGTTGATGATATATTGGTTTTCTATCTGAGACGTCTCAATATCCAGGCCCTTATCAACAAGATCAATGCAACCGAACCATCAATAAAGTTTACACTTGAACTCGAAAAGATAGCAAACTTCCTTTCCTCGACGTCCTCCTGTGCAGATCTCCCGGCAGTGAGAAACTTCTCTTCAAAGTGTATAGAAAACCTAACAACAAGGACGATCTTATACACTTTTATTCACACCAAGATACCCGCACTAAAAGAGGAGTCCTCATTGGCTTCTTCTCGAGAGCTCTTCGCATCTCCAGCCCTTGTTTTCTTGAAGAATGTATGTACATAACACAAGATTTTACACGTCTTCAGCTTTCATCTTTCTTCATCCGAGATTGCAGACTCAAGGCACAAGCTATCCTCAGCAAACCGCCCATGGAACAGCCCCCTAAGCAGTTCATAGTGCTCCCATGTGGTGATGTTGCCACGAATACTCGCCGGGCACTTGCTAAAGTAACATCAACGTTTCCACCATAAACACATCATCTATCAAATACCTCACTACGAAACTTAGCCCCACACCTCTAACATCTACAGCAGGCGTCTACACCATCCCCTGTGGATTCTGTCCCAAGAAATATGTAGGTGAGACAGGCAGCGATCTTGCGGTCCGCCAGAACGAGCATCGAAGTGCCTGTAAGGTACGCCTGTGTCCTCAGAAACTCCACGAGACATTTGATGAACTGGGGTGAGGCACAACTCGTTCTCACCGAACCAGACCTCAGACCCTGACGGTGTCTAGAAGCCTCGCTAATCGCCGTTACCGACACAATAGAACGTAACACTGGAAACCACAAAATTTCTAAAACATTAGCATACATGATACTCAAGCAGGCTAAGCACCACCA
>NC_091313.1:23978073-23983073 GCF_038502225.1 Cherax quadricarinatus
TGTCATTTCTGCCATAGAAGAGGTCCCAGTTCTCAATGAATGTTACCGCACTTTCCTTACAGTATTTGTCCAGCCAGCAGTTGACACCAATTGCCCTGGACAACCATTCATTTCCAACTCCTCTCCTTGGCAAAATATCACATATGACAGGGTTCCCACCCTTCTTCCTAATTATGTTTATTGCTGACCTATACCTGCTAATCAAGTCCTCACTCCTACGTCTGCTAACATTGTTGCCTCCAGCACTGAGACAGATAATAGGATTGCTCCCATTACTTCTCATGATGTCCAGATGGCTAACAGTATCCTTCATCCAAGCCCCAGGAAAACACACCCTCTGCCTCCTATTTCTATCCCT
Source organism: Cherax quadricarinatus (assembly GCF_038502225.1). NCBI lineage: Eukaryota > Metazoa > Arthropoda > Malacostraca > Decapoda > Parastacidae > Cherax > Cherax quadricarinatus. Next base: position 23,978,432 of record NC_091313.1, read on the forward strand.
AAGATACAAAGCCCTATCCATAAACTTAATCTGACTGTCCCCAACTAAAACAGTGTTCTTACTTCGACTGGCGGTGTGCATGACGTTCTCGACGGTCTTAGTAGAATGATCCTCGCTGAGATGTCTTCACTGGCTGGCTTCACTATGTCGTTAGCAATTGTCTTTGTTGGAAGATCATGGGTGGTCAACTCACATTCGTCTGGTAGCACAGAAAAGGAGTTCGATGTTACCACAGCAGTCTCTTTTTCATCATTTCTTCCTCTCCATTTGCCTTCTTGATTCTCAACATCGTTCCATGCTGTCCGGCCACTGCCTAGGTTCCCTACTTGACCTGAGGACTCACAACAGAAAGACTACTACGAATCCTCTTGTTTTCCTCCGTCAATCACTGTATCTCAAGCCTCACCACCCCCAATTCCTCTTTAAGCTGCTGTGAAGTTGCGCAATGGAGGGCATCTGGGTTTAATCCACAGGGAGTACACTAAACAATCCGTGTTGCTTAGGATATCTTCCCAGTTTATATAATTTAGGACCTAGTTGACTTGGTCCCACCTTATGTTTTTGTTATTTAGGTGAATTTAGTGAAGGCTCCCTCATGACTGATCAGATTTTGTTGGTCTGGGGGCACGCACATACATGTCTGAACCTCTATTATGTTGTGATCTGAGTATATTGTTTTTGGTATGGTAATATTTCGTATCAGATCATCATTGTTAGTGAAGATGAGGTCCAGTTCATTCTCCAATCTTATTGGCTCTAGTATTTGCTGGTTTAAGGTGAATTTCATGCAGACATTTAAAAGCTCGTGTGTGTGCGAGTTTTCATCTGAGCTGCCTACTGGGGTTATCTGTGCTACAGTATTATTTGCTACATTCCTCCATTTTAGGTGACTTAAGTTGAAATCCCTCATGAACAAGATGTTTGGGGCAGGACCTCGAAGATTTTCCAGACAGTGGTCTATTTTCAAAAACTCTTCCTGGAATTGTTGGGAAGTTGCATCCGAAGGCGTGTATACAGCCACGATGACCAGGTTTTGGTTCTCGATCTTTACTGCCAAAACTTCAACTACATATGCTCTCAGCTGATATGCTCTGAACTACTAAACGTCTCAAATGATGTCTTCCTGGAGGGTATTCGCAGGGGCATTGACCCCCGGAATACCCTCCAGGTAGACATCATGTGAGGTATCTAGTAGTTCAGAGCATATCAGTGACTCTGTGACGTACAGGCCAAACCCCCCTTCCCTTCCCTTTTGCCTGTTCACTCTGTCACATCTGTATAGGTTATAACCTGGGATCCATATTTCATTGTCAAAGTGATCCTTTATGTGGGTCTCTGTGAAGACCGCACATTGCATTTGACTCTGTAAGCAGTCACAGATGAAAGGTATTTTGTTCATTGCTGGCTTTAGAACCTGTATATTTGTAGAGATGAATGTCATCGTATTGGTGGTATGGGGGGGTAGAGTCTTTTTTATCCTGGCACTGATATCTATTGTTTTGGAGTGGAGGCCATTGACTGTGATTCTGCTCCAGAAATGATCGGAGTTGGTATACGATTTCTGTCATTTCTTGCCAGCGTTTTTTCCCTTCCTGAAGCTAAAAAACTTCTCTCTTTGGAGTGGTTGTGTATACCCAGGTTTTCCCATTGTCTGGATGTTCTGTATCATCTTGTCCCCTTTAGGTAGTGTGCCTGACAATATAAGTTATAGCTTTGTTTTTCCTGAACTGAAGAGTGACACATTTCAGGGTGGAAAAGCTTACAGGAAGGAAGGTTGCATTTTCTTATTGTCATATAGACACAGCATTTTCTGGGGTGGTCAGAGTTGCGTGTCCCATCTGTTTTTCCTGATATTCCATGCCTGCAGATACCTAATACATAGAATTTGCATAGGTCTGATTACTTTTTGCCTTGGTTTGTCGTGACTGCATTCCCTACTGGTGCGTGTTTTTCTTCTCTTTATTATCTTCAGCACCTGTACTAACACTGGTGCCTTCACCAGTATTTTCTGGTAATTTGTCTTCGCTATGCCTTGGGGCATCCCCTTGTTTAATGTCTATAGTGGCATTGCTAATTTGTAACTTTGGATTTTGCATGTCCTTGTCTACACCTGTTTCCCCACTAGAGCTCCTGTCTCCCTCTGGGCCACCAACTTACATTTCTGTATTCTTACAGTTACTGTCTACCAGGACAGAATCTGCACCAGGGACGATAGCACCATCTGGCCCAGTCCTTTTATTTTCCCATCTGTTATAGAATGCTGTCAAATTTTCTATGAAGGCCATTTTGGTGTTTCCATCTTTTAATACCAATAGACCAACAGCTTTAACGTCCCATATCATAAAGTTTTTTGATAAAGTTCTAAGAAGCAGGATAGCAAACCACCTGAATTCCCAAAAATTGCACAACCCAGGGCAACATGGTTTCAGAGCAGGTCGCTTCTGCCTTTCGCAACTGCTAGACCATTATGATATGGTCTTAGATGCACTGGAAAACAAACAAAATGCAGATGTAGTAAACACAGATTTTGCAAAAGCCTTTGACAAGTGCGACCATGGTGTAATAGCACACAAAATGCGTGCTAAAGGGATAACTGGCAAAGTAGGCAGATGGATCTTCAACTTTCTAACCAATCGCACTCAAAGAGTAGTGGTAAACAGAGTTAAATCGGATGCTGCCATAGTGAAGAGCTCTGTCCCACAAGGCACAGTACTCGCACCTATCCTGTTCCTCATTCTCATATCAGACATAGACAGAGATGTATCATCCTTTGCAGACGATACTAGGATCTGCAGGAGAGTGTCATCCACTGGGGACACGGCAAAGCTCCAAGAAGATATAAACCAAGTTTTCCAATGGGCAACAGAGAACAATATGATGTTCAATGAAGACAAATTCCAACTACTCCGTTATGGAAAACTGGAGGAAATAACTAGGACTGAGTATACTACAAACTCTAATCACACAATAGAGCGGAAAAGTAATGTGAAGGACCTGGGTGTGGAATACTGCTGTACATTAACATCCCCATTCAAGACAGGTGAAATTGCTGATCTAGAGAATGTACAGAGAACCTTTACTGCACGTACAAGTTCCATCAAACGCCTTAACTACTGGGAGCACCTGGAAGCACTTCACTTGTACTAACTGGAGTGCAGGCGAGAGAGATATATAATCTACGCCTGGAAGATTCTGGAGGGATTGGTCCCTAATATGCACACAGGAGATGCAGCATACCCCTCAGTGAAAAGTATGGGCGTCACTGGTACACTAAGAGAAAACGCAATGAGTGTCCGGGGCCCAAGACTGTTCAACAGCCTCCCACCAGCAATAAGAAGCATTACCAGTAGACCCCTGGTTGTCTTCAAGAGGGAGATGGACAGATACCTAAAGTCGGTGCCGGATCAGCCAGGCTGTGGTTCGTACGTTGGAGTGCGTGCGGCCAGCAGTAACAGACTCGTTGATCAGGCCCTGATCCATCGGGAGGCCTGGTCACGGACCGGGCCGCGGGGGCGTTGAACCCCCGGAATACCCTCCAGGTAAACTCCAGGTAGGGAGAATTTCTTTCCTCTCACATATTTGTTCAATTTTTTTTTTTTTTTTGCACACGGCACCCTAAGCCCATAGTTTCCCTCTGAGAGTATGGCTCAGTGTTATTGCACACTTTTTATCCTTTTTTTTGGCTCAATGTGTACTATTATTTGCTAAATTATATATATATATATATATATATATATATATATATATATATATATACATATACATATACATATATATATATATATATGTCGTTGCCGAATATGTAAAACTGGTCAATTAGCAAGAACTCATTTAAAATTAAGTCCTTTCAAAAATTTTCTCTTATACGTTTAAAGATATATTTTTTTCATTAATGTTAATGTAAAAATTTTTAATTTTGCACCAAAAGAATCTTAGAAAACTTACCTAACCTTATTATAACAAGAGTAATTTATTTTAGCCTAACCCAACTAAATATATTTTAGATTTGTTTACAATAATTTAATACTAAACAGACTCAGTGAAATATATTCTTTTTTGTTAGGTTCAGAATGATTTTGGCGACATTATTGCATACACAAATTTTCACTTGTCCTATATGGCAAGATGAGCGTTGCTATTTAAGCCAAGATCGCAAGTTCTGCCTATTCGGCACGACATATATATATATATATATATATATATATATATATATATATATATATATATTTCCATGGGGAAGTGGAACAGAATTCCTCCTCCGTAAGTCATGCGTGTCGTAAGAGGCGACCAAAATGCCGGGAGCAAGGTGCTAGTAACCCCTTCTCCTGTATATACTATTACTAAATATAAAAGGAGAAACTTTCGTTTTTCCTTATGGGCCACCCCGCCTCGGTGGGATACATTATATATATATATATATATATATATATATATATATATATATATATATATATATATATATATATATATATATATATATATATATATATGCAAAACAACCACTGTTAAAGAAGAGCGAAATTCCAAATGCTATCGTGACGTCCAACATTATCAAGGAACTATAAAAACAAAACAACAAACGAAGGCATATAAAGGGTCAAGACTACACTTCACCATCACGTCACCACAACAAAGTTACACT
>NC_091313.1:23988073-24045573 GCF_038502225.1 Cherax quadricarinatus
GGACATAAGGTGATAATTGCAGTAATGTACAACCCACCACAGAACTGCAGGAGGCCAAGAGAAGAATACAATGAGAGCAACAGAGCAATGATCGACACACTAGCCGAGGTGGCCAGGAGAGCACACATGGGGGGAGCAAAGTTACTAGTTATGGGTGATTTCAATCACAAGGAGATTGACTGGGAAAACCTGGAGCCCCATGGGGGGTCCCGAAACATGGAGAGCCAAGATGATGGATGTGGTACTGGAGAACCTCATGCATCAACATGTTAGAGACACTACCAGAGAGACAGGAGAGGATGAACCAGCAAGGTTGGACCTTGTATTCACCATGAGTAGTTCGGACATAAAGGGTATCATGTATGAAAGGCCCCCTGGGAGCTAGTGATCATGTGGTTCTGTGCTTCGACTACATAGTTGAGCTCCAAGTGGAGAGAGTAGCAGGAATAGGCTGGGAAAAAACAAACTACAAAAGGGGGAACTACTCAGGCATGAGGAACTTCCTTCAAGACATTCAGTGGGAGAGGGAACTGACAGGAAAACCAGTACAAGTGTTGAGAATTAGGCCTTACCTGCTGTGTTCATTATAAATATGTATAATGAACACTTAGCTGATAAATGACAGCAAATCGTCTACACAGCCGTCCCTGCAGACGAGGTCTAGATGCTGTCGAAACCATCACAACAGTGGGCTGTCAAGAGATACAATTCGTAAGTATATTACCCCTAGGGGGTGTTATGTCAGCATATTTCATTCGATGATAGCTGACGAATACTTACTTGTTTGGACTCAAAAGTCCACACCTTACTGCCGATTATAGGTTGATTACAAACTCCTTGTGACTCAAGAATTGCGCAATCCCCCGATCTACAAGAAATTCGTAACATACCTTGCTCTTTGTAACGTGAGCTATGGTGTTCTCAACACCTTCGACAGATATCGGTGACTTGATAGAAGCTGAAGTGTCCTTGGATGTCCACATCTTCCATTGTCTAGGAAACGCACACTGGTACACTATGTTCAACAAGATTAGTTTTTATTGTTCACAATGTATCACAAGAGAAGCTGATCACACTTCTCTAAGTGTTTATTGTGTTGTGTGAGACACTTTATTCACACTAACGCACAGATCAGTGTCCTTTGCTGGTTATCCTGGCGTCAGTGTCTCGTAGTAGAGTCAAAGTTAGTCTGCCCGACGCCCCAGCGCTCCATGCCGTCACTGCCCTAATACACAAAAAAAAAAAAACGCTGACCTAGTACCTTGCATCCTTGTCGTCACCTCGATGAAGCAAAGCAGAATGTTTGTTCACTTGCTGAAAACAGCAGGAGGCCACATGATATGTGGTCCCATTCCCTCTCAAAGTGGGAAAGAAACTGATATTGATTCAGTGGAAAATGTACTAGTTACGAGAATAACCGCTGATCATGTACCACAGCAAAAATTATCATTACTGGAAGAAATGAATGAACCAGTTGATAAGTTGTGGGATTTAGATGCGATAGGTATTGATGTAAATAAACCAAGCCCACAAGAGTCTCAGACTTATAACCAATATTTGGACACTGTCAGATATAAAGATGGACAGTATTGGGTTAGGTTACCATGGAAATTAAATCCACCACATCTACCTAGCAATTATCGCATGGCTTTCGGACAGATGAAAGCACAAATACATGAGCTCAGGAAGAATCCAGAGCTACTGACTGTCTATGATAATATCATACAAGAACAGTTGGACAATAAATTCATTGAGGAAATAGTCGAAGATAAGTTGAAGACAAACGCTCATTATCTCCCGCACCATGGAGTCAGGAAAGATTCTGAAACCACTCCACTACGTGTTGTATATAATTGCAGCGCACGTGCAAATAAAGATGTAGCAAGTCTTAATGACTGTCTGATGACCGGACCCTCACTAACTGAGAAGCTTGGAGACGTGCTTATGAAATTTCGCACAAACCCATATGCCTACACGGCTGATATTTCCAAGGCTTTCTTAAGAGTAGGACTACAAGAAATAGATAGAGATTATACTCGATTCTTGTGGCCTGAAAATCCACATGATCCTCAAAGTCCTGTGAAAACTTATCGTTTTAAATCAGTATTATTTGGTGCAACATCCTCTCCATTCTTACTAGAAGCTACTCTAAATACACATTTGAAGAAATCTGAAAGTCCCTTCAAAGAAGTCTTAAAGAAAAGTTTCTATGTGGACAATCTTCAAGGTACTGTGAATAAAGAGGAGGATTTGAAATCCTTATACAGAGAAGCTAACAAGGAGATGAAAGAAGCAAATATGCCTCTAAGGATGTGGAATACAAATTCAAAGCAATTAAGGGAACTTATCGAAGAAGATTTCCCTGAAACTGAAATTCCTGATTGCAACAATATGCTGGGACTTAATTGGAACACACAGGAAGATACTTTGAGTCTCAAAGGGATAAACAATAAACCATGCAGTACACTCACTAAACGTAGTTTACTGTCAGAGGTATCACAATGTTTTGATCCTCTAGGACTCGTCTCACCAATTACCATAAAGGGCAAAATGCTTATGCAAGATGCATGGAAACTCAAAATTGGATGGGATGAGAACTTGCCTCTAGAAATGAGTCAAGCATGGGATGAAATATCCAAGGAGTTTAAACAACTTCATCAAATTAAATTTCCCAGACAAATAGGTCAAGAGGGAAACAAGTACACATTACATGTGTTCTGTGATGCGTCAACCAGAGGTTATGGCGCTGTAGCTTACATGAGTAATGCTGAAGGAAGTACACTAATTACTTCAAAGGCCAGGGTAGCACCCTTGAAGGTCAGAACAGTACCACAATTGGAACTGACAGCACTCTATGTAGGTACAAAATTAGCTGTCTATCTCAACAAAGTACTTGATCATCTCACTATTGAGAAAACCGTGATCTGGAGTGATAATGAAGCAGTTCTCCAGTGGTTAAGAAATAATAAGAGTAAGTTGGTCTATGTACAGAATAGAGTAGCAGAAATAAAAGAGATGCAGAGAGATTATCTCTTTCTTCACGTTTCTACCCAAGAGAATCCAGCTGACATGTTGTCACGTGGTGTCCCACTCAAGAAATTTGTGGATAATAAATTATGGCTCCACGGACCGAACTGGCTCTCTAATGAAAATAACTGGCCTCAGCAAAAAGCTCACATTATGCCAGAAGAAACAGTCTGCTTGAACACAGCAGAATTAAGTTGTGTAAATACTGCAGACACAACAGAAATAGTCATTGATGGATCTAAATACTCATCTTTGGGTAAACTCTTAAGAGTTACAGCTCTTGTCTTTAAATTCATTAAAGGAATAAAACCTGATTATGAATGTCTTGAACCCATTAAATACTGGGTGAAACTAATACAGAAAGACGTTTTCTCTACAGAATATAAATTTCTAGAAACACAAGATAAATCCCCAAAGAAACCTGTTATGATTAATTCTTTAGGACTTTATCTCGACTCAGAAAAGATTATGAGATGTCGAGGAAGAATTCATAATTCTTCACTACCTAAAGAAGCCATACATCTAATATTGATCCCCAAGAATCATTGGCTAACAAAACTGATTGTGCAAAACGCCCACAGTAACGTGTTACATGGTGGGGTAGCTGACACACTTTGTCATATACGACAATCCTACTGGATACCTCAAGGTCGACAAAGTGTGAAAAAACAAATAAAGGACTGTATTACTTGTCGTCACTACGATATGCGAGTATGTCAGTATCCAGGTCCACCTCCATATCCCTCTGAAAGAGTTTGTCATATCACTCCATTTGAGGTGACAGGTGTAGATTACACTGGACCAATAATTTTAACCAAAACAGTTGACAAAGTTCCCATCAAGGTGATGATGTTTGTCTGAGTGTATATATATACACAGTGTTTATAATGTTTATAGACAGAAATTAAGAGACAAGATTGTGTTAAAGTTTGTTTCTTATAGATCTACCTGTTATATTAAAGGAACTTATATATAAAGTGTAAGCTTTCAAATATATATTAACAGTGAAATTTATATATGTGTAAGTAATATTCACGTGTGATTACAGTTATACAGTGACATTTATAGTGTATAGTGAATGAAGTGTATAATATCGTTATTTACGATTAATCATCGTGGGTAGGCTGACACAGCACACAAGCCATAAACACCAGACACATGTACCCTGTACCCTCATGGTCATTAACCCTGAGGTTAAGCTTAGTGGGTCAGTAGTGTCTGACTCGATTATTGCTGACTTAAGCATAACAAAAACTCAGCTGTTTATAGCAGTACAGTGTTTTTTAAACACTCTAAGTGTGGTGCTAGAATTTTCAGTATACCATTAAAATGGCTTGTTTGAAAACTCAGTTTCAGTCTTTACAGACTAAGATTACACAATTAGAAAATCTAATTTCAGTCTGTCTAGGATTAACTCAAGATACAAACATAGATTTTGATGATCTTGAGGTCAAGTTTGAATTATTTACACAACGTCTGAAAATAATTAATTCAGACTATACACATTATGAAAATAAATTTCTTGAATCAGATCCATCTGAAGATGAAATTAAAAATGTTTTGGATACTTTTAGTGATCAACAATTAAGGTGGACAGGAGTACAGGCTATCTGCCGTAAAACTCTGTCACAGAGACCTACTGTAACTAGTGGTCAAACGCGTGTTACACCTGTAACAACAACAAGGGTCCCATTACCAAGCTTACCTACATTGTCATTACCTATTATCCATAGGTCACTGGTTCGTATCCGGTTCGAAGGACCAAAGTTCTGTTGAGAATTAGGCCTTACCTGCTGTGTTCATTATAAATATGTATAATGAACACTTAGCTGATAAATGACAGCAAATCGTCTACACAGCCGTCCCTGCAGACGAGGTCTAGATGCTGTCGAAACCATCACAACAGTGGGCTGTCAAGAGATACAATTCGTAAGTATATTACCCCTAGGGGGTGTTATGTCAGCATATTTCATTCGATGATAGCTGACGAATACTTACTTGTTTGGACTCAAAAGTCCACACCTTACTGCCGATTATAGGTTGATTACAAACTCCTTGTGACTCAAGAATTGCGCAATCCCCCGATCTACAAGAAATTCGTAATATACCTTGCTCTTTGTAACGTGAGCTATGGTGTTCTCAACACCTTCGACAGATATCGGTGACTTGATAGAAGCTGAAGTGTCCTTGGATGTCCACGTCTTCCATTGTCTAGGAAACGCACACTGGTACACTATGTTCAACAAGATTAGTTTTTATTGTTCACAATGTATCACAAGAGAAGCTGATCACACTTCTCTAAGTGTTTATTGTGTTGTGTGAGACACTTTATTCACACTAACGCACAGATCAGTGTCCTTTGCTGGTTATCCTGGCGTCAGTGTCTCGTAGTAGTCAAAGTTAGTCTGCCCGACGCCCCAGCGCTCCATGCCGTCACTGCCCTAATACACAAAAAAAAAACGCTGACCTAGTACCTTGCATCCTTGTCGTCACCTCGATGAAGCAAAGCAGAATGTTTGTTTCTTGCTGTCTTAATCATAGACAACAATGTACAATATCTTTACTATGGTAATAAAGTGGGAGCAGGATTTTCCTTAATTGTCCTGCTAAAGTAAGAGATGTACTGTCTCTTATAAAAATACACGTTGCAACACCCCTGCAAGGAGCGGAGGTCACTTGATTACGCATACGACATCTGTGATCAATTACTCACTCTAGCAGTAAACAAGACGCTCGCCCCTTCTAGTGGCCCCTCAGGGCTGAGAGGGCTGAAGGGGTTGAAGGGCTGAAGGGGGCTGAAGGGGGCTGAAGGGGGCTGATACCCCCCTCCTGGAGAAAATTTCTCCACAACAAGAAATGATGGACTATGTAGCAACAAAATGCAAGGAGGCAGAGGAGAGGTTTGTTCCCAAGGGAAACAGAAATAATGGGAAGAACAGAACGAGTCCTTGGTTCACCCAAAGGTGTAGGGAGGCAAAAACTAGGTGTACTAGAGAATGGAAAAGGTACAGAAGACAGAGAACTCAGGAAAATAAAGAAATCAGCCGAAGAGCCAGAAACGAATATGCACAGATAAGAAGGGAGGCTCAGAGACAATATGAAAATGACATAGCATCAGAAGTAAAGACTGACCCGAAGCTGTTGTACAGCCACATCTGGAGGAAAACAACAGTCAAGGACCAGGTAATCAGACTGAGGAAGGGTGATGGGGAATTCACAAGAAACGACCGAGAGGTATGTCAGGAGCTCAACACAAGATTTAAAGAGGTATTTACAGTGGAAACCAGTAGGACTCCAAGAAATCAGAACAGGGGGGCACACCAGCAAGTGCTGGATGAGGTACATATAACCAAGGAGGAGGTGAAGAAGCTGCTATGCGAACTTGACACCTCAAAGGCGGTGGGACCAGACAACATCTCTCCATGGGTCCTTAAAGAGGGAGCAGAGATATTGTGTGAGCCATTAACAAAGATCTTCAACACATCATTTGAAACTGGGCAACTCCCTGAGGTATGGAAAATGGCAAATGTAGTTCCAATTTTTAAAAAGGGAGACAGACATGAGGCACTAAACTACAGACCTGTATCACTAACGTGTATAGTATGCAAGGTCATGGAGAAGATCATCAGGAGGAGAGTGGTGGGGCACCTGGAAAGAAACAAGTGTATAATTGACAACCAGCACGGTTTCAGGGAAGGAAAATCCTGTGTCACAAATCTACTAGAGTTTTATGACAAGGTGACAGAAGTAAGACAAGAGAGAGAGGGGTGGATCGACTGCGTATTTTTGGACTGCAAGAAGGCCTTCGACACAGTTCCTCACAAGAGGTTGCTGCAAAAGCTAGAGGACCAGGCACACATAACAGGAAAGGCACTGCAATGGATCAGAGAATATCTGACAGGGAGGCAACAACGAGTCATGGTACGCGACGAGGTGTCAGAGTGGGCGCCTGTGACAAGCGGAGTTCCACAGGGGTCAGTCCTAGGACCTGTGCTGTTCTTGGTATACGTAAACGACATAACGGAAGGGATAGACTCAGAAGTGTCCTTGTTTGCAGATGATGTGAAGTTAATGAGAAGAATCAAATCGGACGAGGATCAGGAAGGACTACAAAGAGACCTGGACAGGCTACAAGCCTGGTCCAGCAACTGGCTCCTTGAATTTAACCCTGCCAAATGCAAAGTCATGAAGATTGGGGAAGGGCAAAGAAGACCGCAGACACAATATAGTTTAGATGGCCAAAGACTGCAAACCTCACTCAAGGAAAAAGATCTGGGGGTGAGTATAACACCGAGCATATCTCCTGAGGCGCACATCAATCAGATAACTGCTGCAGCATACGGGCGCCTGGCAAACCTACGGATAGCGTTCCGATACCTCAGTAAGGATTCGTTTAAGACTCTGTATACCATCTACGTCAGGCCCATACTGGAGTATGGAGCACCAGTTTGGAATCCACACCTAGTCAAGCACGTCAAGAAATTAGAGAAAGTGCAAAGGTTTGCAACAAGACTAGTCCCAGAGCTACGGGGATTGTCCTATGAAGAAAGGTTGAGGGAAATCGGCCTGACGACACTGGAGGCCAGGAGGGTCAGGGGAGACATGATAACGACATATAAAATACTGCGCGGAATAGACGAGGTGGACAAAGATGGGATGTTCCAGAGATGGGACACAGACACAAGAGGTCACAATTGGAAGTTGAAGACTCAGATGAATCAAAGGGATGTTAGGAAGTATTTCTTCAGTCATAGAGTAGTCAGGCCATGGAATAGCCTAGAAAGTGATGTGGTGGAGGCAGGAACCATACATAGTTTTAAGGCGAGGTATGATAGAGCTCATGGGGCAGGGAGAGAGAGGACCTAGTAGCAATCAGCGAAGAGGCGGGGCCAGGAGCTGTGACTCGACCCCTGCAACCACAAATAGGCGAGTACAAATAGGTGAGTACACACACACACACACACACACACACACACACACACACACACACATACCAGTTTGGAACCCACACCTAGCCAAGCACGTGAAGAAACTAGAGAAAGTGCAAAGGTTTGCAACAAGACTAGTCCCAGAGCTAAGAGGTATGTCCTACGAGGAGAGGTTAAGGGAAATCAACCTGACGACACTGGAGGACAGGAGAGATAGGGGGGACATGATAACGACATACAAAATACTGAGAGGAATTGACAAGGTGGACAAAGACAGGATGTTCCAGAGATTGGACACAGTAACAAGGGGACACAGTTGGAAGCTGAAGACACAGATGAATCACAGGGATGTTAGGAAGTATTTCTTCAGCCACAGAGTAGTCAGTAAGTGGAATAGTTTGGGAAGCGATGTAGTGGAGGCAGGATCCATACATAGCTTTAAGCAGAGGTATGATAAAGCTCATGGCTCAGGGAGAGTGACCTAGTAGCGATCAGTGAAGAGGCGGGGCCAGGAGCTCGGACTCGACCCCCGCAACCTCAACTAGGTGGGTACACACCCACACACACATTGAAGACTATTTATCTTACACTGAAAGATTCCTTGCCAAGACGTCGTAATAAACGACGAACAGCTTTTATCTTACTTAACATTCTCTCATTATCTTTGCATGACGAAGCTCTGCAGACGAGACCTTCTTTATTTTGTTTTTGCATTTAGCAAAATTAAATACATCAGCAATGTGCTGTTACCCTGTTCTATATGATAATTTCATAATGAGATCGCTGTCGTATTTCAATACACACTGGCTGGATTTAACAGTATTAAAATGTACAAAGATAACCCGCACATGGGAGAGAGTAGCTTATAACGACGCTTCGGTCCGACTCAGACCATTTACAAGTCTGATTAACATACAAGAGTGATGGAACCAGTATAAATAGGTGAGAGGGACAGGGACGGGACAAAGAGAGGAAGAAAGAAGTGGACTGAGTCGTCGTCATAAGCTTCTCTCTACGTGTGGGTTACTTGTGTATTGTTCCAGTCACGGTATTGTGCCTTATTTTTCTTTCTGTATTGAAATGTGTCAGACTAGGGGGACTTTTAGTAAGGCGATGGGAATAACGTCAGGTATTCCTATATGGGTTCATAATTTACGGGACTTTCAAAGGTTTTCCTTCATCAGAGCTGGAGTTGTTATTACTAAGGAATTCTAATACATCTGGATGGCCCATCCCATACGCAGGAGAAATACAATTTTTATGGAGACCATCTTTCAAGGGGGAAAAGGACGAAGGAAAGTAGTGCCTTGATACTGGTGAAAGGCTCTTGAATCAAGGCATTGGAGCTACTCCTCTTTGGCCTCCTCGGACCAGACCTGATTAGTTTACATTTTCCTGTTACTGTATGATTCACTACGAGTTTACCTCTTCTCTTAGAAAATAATAATAATAATAGTAATAATAATAATAATAATAATAATAATAATAATAATAATAGGAACAGAATGGAGGAACATTGCAGAAGGCCTACTGGCCCACGCAAGGCAGGTCGTTATCCGTATACTACTACTACTACTACTACTACTACTACTACTACTACTACTAATAATAATAATAATAATAATAATAATAATAATCACAATAAAAATTATGTAGACGAGACCAAAACTCCACCCCAGGTCGAAGATTACTTCTTGTAATATTATATGCTTATGTAAACTAAAATAAAAAGATAATGAAGATAATGATGGTGACGATGATGATAATAATAATGATGATAATTATGATGATCATGATGAAATTCTGTTAACCCAGAATAACCCACGAAAGCCAAGCAGTGTAGCTGGCATATTACAGTTGGTGCCTTTCTGGTCGTCACCTCAAGGATGTAACACACAGCTGTCCCGGCTACGTCAGCAAGGGGAGACAAGAGTATGGAATCATGCTCAGGGAATTTGACACTGTTAACTACTATTTCTACTATGACTTAATATTACCTCTACTATGACTACTACTATTACTACTACTATTACTACTACTTTACACAAATAGCCCGCACATAGCTCTCCCGCAGTGCTCGTTATTCTTGTCTTTAAACTTCCTCCATTACACTCAGTTTACATTTCATATGTGTAGACATGTTAATGATGTCTCTTATACTCTACCATCTCAGCCGTAACTATTTTTTTTTTTTAGTCTAGCTCTGATGACATGATTATTTAAAAAAGTTTGAAAGTATATATTCCCCACTTCCTCCTACACGCAGTTCCTTGAACAGTGCAAGAGAGCTTTCACAATTTCGTTCTTTTCCCACAGAGCCAGCAGTTCCTGCATGACCACTGTTCAGCGAACAAGAAGTTCACGTTGAGATTAAATTATCATCTTCATTTCCCATGATTTATAGCGTGGTGTATGCAATATCTAGCAATCACTAGCGTCGTAAAGGCAAGCTTTCGCTGACCATAGCCTCTGACCAGTGGAAAGTCGTCGTAAAGATAGCTGTTGAACTTGGTCATACGTAACTATTGTGAAGGTATGGCAAAATTCACCCGTGTCTTGATGTTATTGTTCGGATTCATCCCCAACATAAATCAAAGCTCGAACTTAACCAGACTCTTCCGCAAGCGTCGAGTGACTGTCAGACAAATCTGGCCTCGGCGTGACATTCGTCAGAGTTGCAGCATAACGTGAATTCACAAATAACCCAGATATGGCTAGGAAGTTTTAGACGATGTTTCACTGGGCCAAACATCGGAGCATTATATCTTATTAAGAGTCCAAACATCCAACGTTTCACACTCGCTATAACTCATGGGATGTGTAGATGATATCGCAAAACATAATTTTTAATGATATTCGAAATCTAGAGGTTGTATCCACGTTTTGCATTAACTAAATGAATGAACTAATTTCATAGAGGAGATTACAAACAAATTAATACCAATATTGTTGAATAGTAAGGAGATATCAACTTTTTTCTGAGATTGTATTCCATACTGTGTTGTATACCTTGGCTATGTTAAATACCTTGGCTATGTTAAGTAACTGTTATATATGAAATGACTAATATTTCTTTCAAGCGATATAACAATGCCCAGTGGGGCTCTGGTAAAAATTCACTGTGGTCTTTGTAATTCTGCTTCTTGCGTCACCTCTCACAGGATGAGCTGCGAGTGTGCACAATAAACTAGCTGCTCAGGTGGCACAAGTAACTAAACTAAGATGTTTCGTTCTTGAACGGACAGAAACCTCTAAAGTTACCGCTCCAAAGTATGGGATATTTGTCAGTTGTTAAAGCCACGGTATTGTCAAATTTATATATGAATGTTTAGCTCCCTTATGTACACGCTTATACGGAATACTTTCACGGTATCCTCGTCACCCTTCTGAAGGCTCCCTGCCCTGTCTGTCCGATTTTATGACGACGTTTCGGCTCGTCCTGGATAATTATTAAGTCACAATGGTCCAAGAAGGACCTAAATGTTGACAGAAGGCTCTTCTAAGTAACGTTTTTTTATTAAACTGCTCCAGCCACTGTATTGTGGCGTTTTAGTCTTCATTACTTTATACAAACAGTCCATCCAAAATGTTAGAATATGACAGGGAAACATCACTAGCTTTTGTTTCCACAATGTATTTATCATATAGACAAGGGGAACCTTACATTGTGGGTGTTCCCACAATGTAATTATCATATAGAATATGTAACTCAAACACTACGGGTGTTCCCACAATGTACAATATAGCTCCAATATATAGAACAGAGTAGCCGTACACTCTGGATGTTATCGCAGTGTAATTGTCATACAGAATAGGGTAGCCACACACTGGGTATTCCCTCGATGTAATTGTCATATAGAATAGTGTAGCAGCCCACTACGGTCGTTCCCCAGTGTAACTATCATACAGAATAATTTAACAGCATACTACAGGTTTCTCCGCAATGTAACTAACATACATAATAGTGTAGCAGCATAATAATGGTATTTGAACTGCTGATGGCACTATTCGCATCATTATGAGAGGGATTTCATTTGCAGATTAAAGTTCGCTCAAGTAAGGAAAACGATCCAGAAGTGGCATGATTTTGACGAAAAGCTAGTGGATGGAGGCTCCATACGTAATTTTGCAGGGCCCACGAGGTAGGAGGAACTATACCCGGCAAGCTGCAAGCTAGGAGGCAGAGTCAAGAGCTGAGACCCGACCTCTGTAACCACAAACAGGAGAAATAATAAAGTTGACTTGATTCTAGGAACGTATGAGGGGCGCAGCTCGTGTGTTCGAGTTTGTTCATGGACAGCCCTTAGTCCTCCGTGGTACACAACAGACTAAAACAGAAAGAGGTAGGAGGCTTGGTCGCCAGGTTGATTCCTGGGAAGTGTAGCTCACTTGAGGGGGGAAAGTTGTGGGCGGGTTGTGCATTAAAATCATCTGGGGAGACGCACTTATCCCCTTCCTTGGATCTAACCCGATCACCTCCCTTTTTCAGACTCTTTATGACCCTTACGGATTTAGCGGTCACAATGAATATAATAAGTGTAATGTTTTGAAGATCTAACATATGTGCATAAACACAGGCAATATACACCAAAAGCTGTATATCTCTCAATGTATGTAAACTTGGACATTAACCTCATTTCCAGGGATTAAAATATTCGCGACTGGTGACAAACAGGTCAATTGCATTGGTTAATTGGTTTTAAACTCAGTTAACCTTAATCAAAACCTAGGGAGTGAAGCTTTCCTGAGAGGAAAAAAAAAAAGCCTAGGGGCAAGTTGTTCACTAAGAAGACAGAGGGAGACGCACAAATTGAAGACCTAGGTGCTAGGGAAGTGAACTTTCTTGAATGGGAAAGTTGTGGGCAGGTTGTGCATTAAAAACACTGAGAAGGTGCACTTGTAGGGCTGTGGCTACTAAGCACGCACGAGAAACTAAGAGTAATACTCGTGGCTTTCTGTTTGGTGGCGTGTGATGCCTCTCTCTTTCCTGAAGGTGAAGGTTGTGGTGGTGAAGGGTGAAGAGGTGATAGTGGTACTATAGGTGGTGATGGCGGAGGTGTTGGTGACTGTGGTGGTGGGGGAGAGGGAGAAACGGGCTGGAAGGAGATGGGAGAAGGTTGGTGATGGCGGTCATAGCTTTCACCCGAGCCTCTTGTCTAAAGTGCTGGCAGGAACCTCGGGAAGAGTACCAGTCGTGGTGTGGCGTTGTATACAGCAGCCTCACACGTCTTTCTCTCTCTCGCTGTGTCCCACGTTTGTTTTCGAACTCAAAAACGTATTTTCCTACTCAGAAAAGATTGCTTAAGTTCTCTGTCCTCCTCTACCAATAGCAGTAACCTCACGTTACGTCAAAACTATTAGTTTCCTAACTTGATCAATACTTTCCGTGTGATCTTCCTGTGTCGTTTTAAAGTTACATGGGAAAGCAACCTATGAAATTAACAGAAACATATATACTTACAAATATATCTGAAAAGGCAAAGAGTGAATTTTCATAAATATTATTTCATCGAGGTCGGCAAGTGATTAGTTCATTACAACGGTGAGCAGGTAAGTTATTAAAAAACCATAACGCAAGAAAAGAAGAGTGTTATTATTTATGTTACAAAGGTGAAGAGAGTACAAAGACTCAGCACCGGCTGCCTGAAGGTCATTCCTCTAATCAATTAGAGAAAGGGATGCAGATTTAGGTCTGAAGAGTATTGATTGTTGAACTTGTTATTGCATTTGCAGATAGTTCTGGGAGTCATCATCTAGTCTTTAACCAGGCTTCCTGGTTGATGTTTGGATAGTAAGGCTGTTCTTGCCAATAGTATTTCCCTGTCTCATTTGATATCTGTGGACACAGATAGTGTAGAGAATATTATTTCTCAGAAGTGATAGCTGTCGAGAATACTCAACACGATTTGTATCCGGAAGTGAGTCTGCAAATTACTGAGCCATCAGCACCTTGGTGGGTTACGATGAAAAGGGAAAATGAAGAAAAAGTGACAGTTCCTCAATGTTGTAAGTGAATGGCTAAGACGTGAAGCCAGGTGACAGATAACACTTAACAAGCGACAAGCGATAGATGACTGAGCTACAGATAACACTGTTATGATAATTGCAACCGAACGTTTTTTTAGACTAATGTTATGAGAGCTGAAGAATACTATCAACTGACGTTAGGAATCACATTAAAGACTTAACAAAGTAATATGAAGAGAGGTTCGAAATAGATAGATAGATAGAGAGAGAGAGAGAGAGAGAGAGAGAGAGAGAGAGAGAGAGAGAGAGAGAGAGAGAGAGAGAGAGACAGAGATAGAGAGAGAGAAAGAGAGAGAGAGAGAGAGAGAGAGAAATCCTGGAACTTTTTGTTCCCTCAGTTATATTCAAACGGCAAAGCATTTTGACAACAGAGAACCTGCTACTTTGAATTTATTTACATTTTACATGGAGTGTTTGCTCTCACAAAGCGGAGAAAGTTAGAAAAGACAACCTCCATCCCACATTATCAAGACTTTAACAACGTCTTATCTACCTCTTCCGCGGGAATAAAAAAAAATCAAAGTCAAGATAACCGAAAGAAAAGAAAGAAAAAGTTTTAGGTGGCCGATAGACGAAAGCGAGATGATCCACAGAGGAGAAAGTTGAGGCAGGTTTTCCAAAGACTTTGTTGTTATTCCTGCGTCACCGCGTTGCCTGACACACTTAAACCTCCATCTCAACTAACGTTGACCAAAACGTCAGTAACTGCTGCAAAAATATTTATGAACACATATTTGCAAACAAGAAAAAAAGAAAAACCGTGTTGCGTCCTCAATCGAATTCAATACGGAATTGTTATCAGTGTCAAAGCGTGTGAAAATAAACACATAATAATAATAATAATAATAATAATAATAATAATAATAGCTATTAGACAGAATGAAATAACGGATATCAGTGTCATAGGCAATATCCTGGGCTCGCATCCGGGCCACCGGGAAGCACCTTCACGAAACTGAAACTTGGTAGGAGAAAGTTGGGAAAAGAGGAGACTATGTGAAGGCAACACAACCTGCCGGACGAAACCAGCCAATGATATTCAACGCGCGCGAGCGAGCGCGCTCACGCACACACACACACACACACACACACACACACACACACACACACACACACACACACACACACACACACACACACACACACACACACACACACACACACACACACACACACACACACACACACACACACACACACACACACACACAAGGAGAATTAAATCGGTCGAGGATCAAGCAGGACTACAAAGAGACCTAGATAGGCTACAAGCCTGGTCCAGCAACTCCTTGAATCTAACCCCGCCAAATGCAGTCATGAAGATCGGGGAAAGGCAAAGAAGACCGCAGTCAGAGTATAGTCTAGGTGGCCAAAGACTACAAACTTTACTCAAGGAAAAAGATCTTTGGGTGATCATAATACCTAGCACATCTCCTGAGGCGCACATCAATCAGATAACTGCTGCAGCATACGGGCGTCTGGCTAACCTAAGAATAGCGTTCCGATACCTCAGTAAGGAATCGTTCAAGACTCTGTACACCATATATGTCAGGCCCATATTGGAGTACGCAGCACCAGTTTGGAATACACACCTGGTCAAGCACGTCAAGAAATTAGAGAGAAAGTGCAAAGGTTTGCAACAAGGCTAGTCCCAGAGCAAAAGGAAATTATCCTATGAAGAAAGGTTAAGGGAAATCTGCCTGACGACACTGGAGGACAGTAGGGTCGGGGAGACATGATAACGATATATAATATACTGCGAGGAATCGTCAAGGTTGACAAAGACAGGATGTTCCGGAGATGGGACACAGAAACAAGTGAAGACTCCGATGAGTCAAAGGGATGTTAGGAAAAATTTCTTCAGTCATAGAGTTTTCAGGCAGTGGGATAGCCTAGAAAGTGACGTAGTGGAAGCAGGAACCATATATAGTTTTAAGACGAGGTTTGATAAAGCTCATGGAGCAGGGAGAGAGAGAGAGGACCTAGTAGCGATCAGTGAAGAGGCGGGGCCAGGAGCTATGACTCGACCTCTGCAACCACAATTACACACACACACACACGCACACGCACACACACACACACAGAAGGTGGAGAACTCTCAAGAAATGATCAGGAGGTATGTGAGGAGCTGAACAGGAGATTTAAGGAAGTTTTTACAGTAGAGACAGGAAGGGCTGTGGGAAGATAGCACAGAAGGGAACATCAAGGGAACATCCAACAAGTGTTGGATGACATACGAACAACTGAGGAGGAGGTGAAGAAGCTCTTAAGTGACCTTGACACCTCAAAGGCGATGGGACAGGACAACATCTCCCCATGGGTCCTTAGAGAAGGAGCAGAGATGCTGTGTGTGCTTCTAACCACATTCTTCAACACATCCCTTGAAACTGGGCAACTACCTGAGAAATGGAAGACAGCTAATGTAGTCCCCATATTTAAGAAAGGAAACAGAAACGAGGCACTAAACTACAGACCTGTGTCTCTTACATGTATTGTGTGCAAAGACATGGAGAAGATTATCAGGAGGAGACTGGTCGAACACCTGGAAAGGAACAAGATTATAAATGAAAACCAGCATGGGTTCATGGAAGGCAAATCTTGTATCACAAACCTACTGGATTTTTATGACAAGGTAACAGAAGTAAGACACGAGAGAGAGGGTTGGGTAGATTGCGTTTTCCTAGACTGCAGGAAGGCCTTTGACACAGTTCCCCACAAGAGATTAGTGCAGAAGCTGGAGGATCAGGCACACGTAAAAGGAAGGGCACTGCAATGGATAAGGGAATACCTGACAGGGAGGCAGCAACGAGTCATGGTACGTGAAGAGGTATCACAGTGGGCGCCTGTTACGAGCGGGGTCCCACAGGGGTCAGTTCTAGGACCAGTGCTATTTTTGATATATGTGAAAGACATGATGGAAGGAATAGACTCTGAAGTGTCCCTGTTCGCAGATGACGTGAAGTTGATGAGATGAATTAAATCGGACGAGGATGAGGCAGGACTGCAAAGAGACCTGGAGAGGCTGGACATGTGGTCCAGTAACTGGCTTCTCGAATTCAATCCAGCCAAATGCAAAGTCATGAAGATTGGGGAGGGGCAAAGAAGACCGCAGACAGAGTATAGGCTAGGTGGACAAAGACTACAGACCTCACTCAGGGAGAAAGACCTTGGGGTGACCATAACACAGAGCACATCACCGGAGGCACACATCAACCAAATAACCGCTGCAGCATACGGGCGCCTGGCAAACCTGAGAATAGCGTTCCGATACCTTAATAAGGAATCGTTCAAGACACTGTACACTGTGTATGTTAGGCCCATACTGGAGTATGCAGCACCAGTCTGGAACCCACACCTGGTCAAGCACGCCAAGAAGTTAGAGAAAGTACAAAGGTTTGCAACAAGGCTAGTCCCAGAGCTCAAGGGAATGTCGTACGAGGAAAGGTTAAGGGAAATCGGACTGACGACACTGGAGGACAGAAGGGTCAGGGGAGACATGATAACGACATACAAGATACTGCGGGGAATAGACAAGGTGGACAGAGATAGGATGTTCCAGAGAGGGGACACAGAAACAAGGGGTCACAACTGGAAGCTGAAGAGTCAGAGGGACGTTAGGAAGTATTTCTTCAGTCATAGAGTTGTCAGCAAGTGGAATAGCCTAGCAAGTGAAGTAGTGGAGGCAGGAACCATACATAGTTTAAAGAAGAGGTATGACAAAGCTCAGGAAGCAGAGAGAGAGAGGATCCAGTAGCGATCAGTGAAGAGGCGGGGCCAGGAGCTGAGTCTCGACCCCTGCAACCACAATTAGGTGAGTACAATTAGGTGAGTACACACCCACACACACACACACGCACACACACGCGCGCGCACACACACACACACACACACACGCACACACGCGCGCGCGCGCGCACACACACACACACACACACACACACACACACACACACACACACACACACACACACACACACACACACACACACACACACACACACACACACACACACACACACACGCGCGCGCGCGCTCTCTCTCGCTCTCTCGCTGCAGAATGAGATATCCATTTTTTGTTAATTTCGTAATAGCCGTCAAATAAGATAATGTTAAAAATAATAAAACATAATGTTTCATGAGATTGTAATTACACGACTGTAAACAAAACAGAGAACGGCTGGACCTGAATCCCAAACAAGCCGGGGAACCTGAATCCCAAATAAACCGGGGGACCTGAATCCCAAACAAACCGGGGGACATGAATCCCAAACAAGCTGGGGGACCTGAATCCCAAACAAACCGGGGGACCTGAATCCCAAACAAGCTGGGGGACCTGAATCCCAAACAAGCCGGGGAACCTGAATCCCAAATAAACCGGGGGACCTGAATCCCAAACATGCCGGGGGACCTGAATCCCAAACAAACCGGGGGACATGAATCCCAAACAAGCTGGGGGACCTGAATCCCAAATAAACCGGGGGACCTGAATCCCAAAAATGCCGGGGGACCTGAATCCCAAACAAACCGGGGGACCTGAATCCCAAACATGCCGGGGGACCTGAATCCCAAACAAACCGGGGGACATGAATCCCAAACAAGCTGGGGGACCTGAATCCCAAATAAACCGGGGGACCTGAATCCCAAAAATGCCGGGGGACCTGAATCCCAAATAAACCGGGGGACCTGAATCCCAAAAATGCCGGGGGACCTGAATCCCAAACAAACCGGGGGACCTGAATCCCAAACATGCCGGGGGACCTGAATCCGGGAAAACTGACCTCCTAGCATTACTCCACTGTTATATACACCGCTTGGAGAGCATCTCTCGGTGTATCAACACTCAAGAGTTAACTGTATTGGTCGACAGTTCACATGCAGCTTTAATGACCCTCTTGTGCTCGTAAAGGTTTAAAATAATAAACCAACCAGGAAACACCTGTTCCTTCCTGATGGCAACCACTAGTGATGGCAACCACTAGTGATGGTAACCACTAGTGATTGTAACCACTAGTGATGGTAACCACTAGTGATGGCAACCACTAGTGATGGTAACCACTAGTGATGGTAACCACTAGTGATGGTAACCACTAGTGATGGCAACCACTAGTGATGGCAACCACTAGTGATGGTAACCACTAGTGATGTTAACCACTAGTGATGGCAACCACTAGTGATGGCAACCACTAGTGATGGCAACCACTAGTGATGGCAACCACTAGTGATGGCAACCACTAGTGATGGCAACCACTAGTGATGGCAACCTCTAGTGATGGTAACCACTAGTGATGGCAACCTCTAGTGATGGTAACCACTAGTGATGGCAACCACTAGTGATGGTAACCACTAGTGATGGTAACCACTAGTGATGGTAACCACTAGTGATGGCAACCACTAGTGATGGTAACCACTAGTGATGGCAACCACTAGTGATGGCAACCACTAGTGATGGTAACCACTAGTGATGGTAACCACTAGTGATGGCAACCACTAGTGATGGCAACCACTAGTGATGGTAACCACTAGTGATGGTAACCACTAGTGATGGCAACCACTAGTGATGGCAACCACTAGTGATGGTAACCACTAGTGATGGTAACCACTAGTGATGGCAACCACTAGTGATGGCAACCACTAGTGATGGTAACCACTAGTGATGGTAACCACTAGTGATGGCAACCACTAGTGATGGCAACCACTAGTGATGGTAACCACTAGTGATGGTAACCACTAGTGATGGCAACCACTAGTGATGGCAACCACTAGTGATGGCAACCACTAGTGATGGCAACCACTAGTGATGGCAACCACTAGTGATGGCAACCACTAGTGATGGCAACCACTAGTGATGGTAACCACTAGTGATGGCAACCACTAGTGATGGCAACCACTAGTGATGGCAACCACTAGTGATGGCAACCACTAGTGATGGCAACCACTAGTGATGGCAACCACTAGTGATGGCAACCACTAGTGATGGTAACCACTAGTGATGGTAACCACTAGTGATGGCAACCACTAGTGATGGTAACCACTAGTGATGGTAACCACTAGTGATGGCAACCACTAGTGATGGCAACCACTAGTGATGGTAACCACTAGTGATGGTAACCACTAGTGATGGCAACCACTAGTGATGGCAACCACTAGTGATGGCAACCACTAGTGATGGCAACCACTAGTGATGGCAACCACTAGTGATGGTAACCACTAGTGATGGTAACCACTAGTGATGGTAACCACTAGTGATGGCAACCACTAGTGATGGTAACCACTAGTGATGGCAACCACTAGTGATGGCAACCACTAGTGATGGCAACCACTAGTGATGGCAACCACTAGTGATGGCAACCACTAGTGATGGCAACCACTAGTGATGGTAACCACTAGTCATGGCAACCACTAGTGATGGTAACCACTAGTGATGGCAACCACTAGTGATGGCAACCACTAGTGATGGCAACCACTAGTGATGGCAACCACTAGTGATGGCAACCACTAGTGATGGCAACCACTAGTGATGGCAACCACTAGTGATGGTAACCACTAGTGATGGCAACCACTAGTGATGGTAACCACTAGTGATGGTAACCACTAGTGATGGCAACCACTAGTGATGGCAACCACTAGTGATGGTAACCACTAGTGATGGTAACCACTAGTGATGGCAACCACTAGTGATGGCAACCACTAGTGATGGTAACCACTAGTGATGGTAACCACTAGTGATGGCAACCACTAGTGATGGCAACCACTAGTGATGGCAACCACTAGTGATGGTAACCACTAGTGATGGTAACCACTAGTGATGGCAACCTCTAGTGATGGCAACCACTAGTGATGGCAACCACTAGTGATGGTAACCACTAGTGATGGCAACCACTAGTGATGGTAACCACTAGTGATGGTAACCACTAGTGATGGCAACCACTAGTGATGGCAACCACTAGTGATGGCAACCACTAGTGATGGTAACCACTAGTGATGGTAACCACTAGTGATGGCAACCTCTAGTGATGGCAACCACTAGTGATGGCAACCACTAGTGATGGCAACCACTAGTGATGGCAACCACTAGTGATGGCAACCACTAGTGATGGCAACCACTAGTGTAACCGCCAAAATACGTACGTCGGGGTGACATACCAATATTAAAACAGGTCTATTGTGCTTACAGTCTCAGCGCCTGAAAGAATATAATCCAGATAAATTAAAATTAAAAAAAAAAGATACAATTTTGTATATCTTTGCATAAGATACAGAGTGTGATTAACATGTTACAAAATAGTGTAAAGTACAAAGAAAGCCACTAGAATACCTGAGTATTTCGGACGTGAAGGCGAATTACTGTGATGAGAAAAATAACTTATGACAGCTGGAAACACTTGAAATGTCCTCGGTAGATTACCTTTAAAAATAGAGGAGATATGACATCGACATAAAAAATTTAAAAAAAAAAAAAGAATAAAGAACATAGACCAAGAGTCAACCCGTCATCTTAAACTTAACATCGATTTATCACGTATAATTTTAAGTCAATATTTCTACATATTTTCTTAGATTAAGTTTGGTTAGGTAAGTTGCACTGAAACCATACCCCGGCCGGGATTGAACCCGCGGTCATAGAGTCTCAAAACTCCAGCCCGTCGCGTTAGCCACTAGACCAGCTAGCCACAATAAGATTCATCCAACTAGGTATATTTCTACACCATAGGAAGGTTAGCACAGGCACCTCTGTGACCACAAATGCAAGTTTTTACAGACGAATCTCCAGAGGTGCCTGTGCTAACCTTCCTATGGTGTAGAAATATACCTAGTTGGATGAATCTTATTGTGGCTAGCTGGTCTAGTGGCTAACGCGACGGGCTGGAGTTTTGAGACTCTATGACCGCGGGTTCAATCCCGGCAGGGGGTATGGTTTGTTTGCAACCGTGTCATAACGATTTCTTGAGTCATGTTGACGGCAGTGAAGGGACTTGAGCTCGAGTTCGTCACGGCCACGCTAGCTGGAGATTCGTCTGTAAAAACTTGCATTTGTGGTCACAGAGGTGCCTGTGCTAACCTTCCTATGGTGTAGAAATATACCTAGTTGGATGAATCTTATTGTGGCTAGCTGGTCTAGTGGCTAACGCGACAGGCTGGAGTTTTGAGACTCTATGACCGCGGGTTCAATCCCGGCCGGGGGTATGGTTTGTTTGCAATCGTGTCATTACGATTTCTTGAGTTAAGTTGCACTGGTTTAGGTTATTGCCTATAAGCACTCATCCTGTTAGAGTACATATCACTATAAAGGAAGGAGTAGGCATTGGCACTCATCCTATAAGTTATCATACTGTCCTAACGACAGTATTAAACAGTTTCGCCTCTTTGTGTGAGCATGAAGACATAAAGGCAGTACTGGACAGCTTCGAACCTTTGTGTGTCAACATGAAGACGTAGTACTGGACGGCTCTGCTCATCTAAGGAGTAAATTTAATAACAAAAAAAAAAGGCTACAGTCCAGTTGAGATGCTATTTGTCCAATAACTCCTGTCCATTGTTGTTTATCTTGTGGAATATTAATGAATATTAAAAAAAATTAATGTATAAGTATTTTTGAGTATTCAGGAGTTGCTTAAAAATTATATTGTCTTTATTAAAGCAACCCTACCAGTCCGCTCCTGCTCTCCCCTATGACCCCTCACCTCCAATCCTCCCCACCATTCTTCCAAACTCCCCTCCCACTCTCCCTCCCCACTCCCCGTCACCACGCCACCCCACCCTTACGTTTTCCGTTCTTTAGTTCAGGCTGACCTATTTCATCACCTTATAAGGATACCCGATCTTGTATGGTGGAATATGACAAGGAAACATAGCTAGCTTTTGTTACCTCTGTGTACCTGTCATGTAAGATCGGGTAGCTGTGCATTGCATATGTATCCTGCTATGCTAAAAAAAATAATAGCTTTTTACACCAGATTTTCCGTTCACCAATTCCTAGCGCCTCACCCCTTCCTTCCCCCACTTCACAATGAGTCACCTTCCCCTTCTCCCACTTCACAAAGAGTCACCTCCCCCTTACCCCACTTCACAAAGAGTCACCTCCCCCTTCCCCCACTTCACAAAGAGTCACCTCCCCCGTCCCCCACTTCACAAAGCCTCATCACCTCTGCCTTCCACTTCACAAAGCCTCATCACCTCTGCCTTCCACTTCACAAAGCCTCACCTTCCCCTTCCCCCACTTCACAAAGCCTCACAATCTCCCTTCTCTTCACAAAGCCTCACTTCCCCCTTCCTTCACTTCACAAAGCCTCATCAGACCTTCCTCTCCCCACTTCCCACAGCCCTTCTCCCCTTCATTAATCCCATCCAGTCATCACCGCCCCTCTTCCACTACCTGACAACTCCACCCTTCCACCATTCACCCTACTCCACTATCCCCCAGCCTCTCCCCCATCTCTAAACATTCCCAACAGAGTCAGTTGTTTGTACTACAGTACGCTGTAGAAGTCTTTCTTAAGTTTTTAGAAACAACGGAAGACACCAAAACATACTCATCTATATAAGAGGTCCACTTATCGGTATCAATGCTGGTTTGACTTACGAATCCACTTACGTTCAGTTAGATGGTCAAGAAGCCAATTAGGAATCAGAGAAAGCAAACTCAGGAGTAGCTAGTCTGTTAGAAAGAGAGGGAAGCAGTTGGTTAAACAGACAGACTGGTAGTTAAGCAATCGAACAGGCAAGCATGACATGACGGAAGGGATAGTCTTAGAAGTGTCCCTGTTTGCAGATGACGTGAAGTTAATGAGGAGAATTAAATCAGACGCGGACCAGACAGGTCTACAAAGAGACCTGGACAGGCTGGATGTGTGGTCCAGAAACTGGCTCCTAGAATTTAACCCCGCCAAATGCAAAGTCATGAAGAGAGGAGGACAAAGAAGACCGCAGACAGAGTATAGGCCAAAGGCTGCAAACCTCACTCAAGGAGAAAGACCTAGGAGTGAGTATAATACCGAGTACATCGCCAGAAGCACACATTAACCAGATAACTGCTGCGGCATATGGGCGCTTGGCAAACCTAAGAATAGAGTTCCGGTACCTCAGTAAGGAATCGTTCAAGACTTTATACACTGTGTACGTCAGGCCCATAGTGGAGTACGCAGCACCAGTTTGGAACCCACACCTGGTCAAACACGTCAAGAAATTAGAGAAAGTGCAAAGGTTTGCAACAAGGCTAGTTCCAGAGCTAAGGGGAATGTCCTATGAAGAAAGGTTAAGGGAAATCGGTCTGACAACACTGGAGGACAGGAGGGTCAGGGGAGACATGATAACGACATACAAAATGCTGCGTGGAATAGACAAGGTGGACAGAGACAGGATGTTCCAGAGATGGGACACAGAAACAAGGGGTCACAATTGGAAGCTGAAGACTCAGATGAGTCAAAGGGATGTTAGGAAGTATTTCTTCAGTCATAGAGTAGTTAGGAAGTGGAATAGTCTGGCAAGCGATGTAGTGGAGGCAGGAACTATACATAGTTTTAAGACGAGGTATGATAAAGCTCATGGAGCAGGGGGGAGAGAGGACCTAGTAGCGGTCGGTGAAGAGGCGGGGCCAGGAGCTGAGTCTCGGCCCCTGCAACCACAATTAGGTGAATTAGGTGAGTACAGACAGGCACGTGTCATGTCAAGCAGGCGAGAGACAGGCAGTTGTGCAATCAGAAGGGTCAGGCAGACAGGAAGAAAGGCAGGCAGGCAGTCAAACAGTAAGACAGATGCTGACGCAGACAGGCAGACAAGACGATAGACTAGAAAGCAAGGAAGCAGACATGCAAGCTGTCGAGCAGTTAGTCGGTGAGGCACTCAAGAGCAAGAAACAGTCAGTCGCTCTGTCATGATTATTATTATTTTTAAATATGTTTATGGGGAACGCTGAACCCAAAGGGGTCATAAGAACATAAGAAAGAAGGAACACTGTAGCAAGCCTTCTGGTCCATACAAAGCAGGTCCAAGTCACCTACCGGCTTATGCCGTTAACCCATTGACCTCCTCTACATAAACAAGACACATTATGCGGGTAATGGCATATTGAAAAACATCTCTTGCACCGGGAACCTGGTTGACGAAGCAACTTAGACATATACATTTTACTAACATACTTGTCGGAACATTCTACTAACGGTTCACCGGTATCCAGGCGCTCTCCTTCAAGGAAACATGGAGAAGCAAGATACAGCGCAAACGGAATGCGTTAAGGGCAATGAGTTTGAATTAAGTGATAGATGAAGCAAGGCGCACTGGGAATGCTAGATCTGCTAGCCTGTCACTGGTAAACTTCGTCATGCATGGGCTTGGCCGGATGTTGGGAAGGGAAGAGAGTAAGACAATCCGGGGAATGCAATCAATGCTATCTTTCTTAGCGGTGGGGCAATGAGAGAAGCTAATTAGATAATAGTATTTTGTTATTATCTCGCCCATCCTGTTTATGGTTTTATTCCTTGTTCGGCTTCCTAGTAGCAGTTAAGTACTATATTACATAAATCTCTAGGGTACTGGTGCTGGGTACCAGTGATTCGACACTCGCTGGCTTGTTGGTGCAAGGCAGCGGATATCAGTAAATATGCATCCTCAGTTGCACCTAATGTTGGGATCTTGTGATTAAGCAGCTTCCGGTGCAGCAGTAATTTACGTTCGCTAATTTGCATTCTACTACTACACACTATCCTCTTTCTCTTTCCATATTGCTAGGTGAGGCCAGGCAGGAAGCGTGTCTGCTTCATGGTCAGCGGACGGAGGATCGAGCCTCCACCGGTTCTTAACTTACTCTGTGATCAACTTAAAACTTAAAATTAATTTTTTTTCTCTCCTTTCCTTCTCATTGTTATGTTGTTAATCTCAACATACAAAAAATCCTCAAAATGGGAAGGAAAACAAAACGACGTTTCTGTTCGTCCTGGACGATTATCACTTAGCGAAGGCCAGGTCAAGTCACAGACCATTATCACTTAGCGAAGGTCAGGTCAAGTCACAGACCATTATCACTTAGCGAAGGTCAGGTCAAGTCACAGACCATTATCACTTAGCGAAGGTCAGATCAAGTCACAGACCATTATCACTTAGCGAAGGTCAGGTCAAGTCACAGACCATTATCACTTAGCGAAGGTCAGGTCAAGTCACAGACCATTATCACTTAGCGAAGGCCAGATCAAGTCACAGACCATTATCACTTAGCGAAGGTCAGGTCAAGTCACGGAACATTATCACTTAGCAAAGGTCAGGTCAATTCACAGACCATTATCACTTAGCGAAGGTCAGGTCAAGTCACAGACCATTATCACTTAGCGAAGGTCAAGTCACGAACCATTATCACTTAGCGAAGGTCAGGTCAAGTCACAGACCATTATCACTTAGCGAAGGTCAGGTCAAGTCACGGAACATTATCACTTAGCGAAGGTCAGGTCAAGTCACAGACCATTATCACTTAGCGAAGGTCAGGTCAAGTCACAGACCATTATCACTTAGCGAAGGTCAAGTCACGAACCATTATCACTTAGCGAAGGTCAGGTCAAGTCACAGACCATTATCACTTAGCGAAGGTCAGGTCAAGTCACGGAACATTATCACTTAACGAGGGTGAGGTCAAGTCACGGAACATTATCACTTAGCGAAAGTCAGGTCAATTCACAGACCATTATCACTTAGCGAAGGTCAGGTCAAGTCACAGACCATTATCACTTAGCGAAGGTCAAGTCACGAACCATTATCACTTAGCAAAGATCAGGTCAAGTCACAGACCATTATCACTTAGCGAAGGTCAGGTCAAGTCACAGACCATTATCACTTAGCGAAGGTCATGTCAAGTCACGGAACATTATCACTTAGCGAAGGTCAGGTCAAGTCACAGACCATTATCACTTAGCGAAGGTCAGGTCAAGTCGCAGACCATTATCACTTAGCAAAGGTCAGGTAAGTCACGAACCATTATCACTTAGCGAAGGTCAGGTCAAGTCACAGACCATTATCACTTAGCGAAGGTCAGGTCAAGTCACAGACCATTATCACTTAGCGAAGGTCAAGTCACGAACCATTATCACTTAGCGAAGGTCAGGTCAAGTCACAGACCATTATCACTTAGCGAAGGTCAGGTCAAGTCACAGACCATTATCACTTAGCGAAGGTCAGGTCAAGTCATGGAACATTATCACTTACCGAAGGTCAGGTCAAGTCACGGAACATTATCACTTAGCGAAGGTCAGGTCAATTCAGACCATTATCACTTAGCGAAGGTCAGGTCAAGTCACAGACCATTATCACTTAGCGAAGGTGAAGTCACGAACCATTATCACTTAGTGAAGGTCAGGTCAAGTCACAGACCATTATCACTTAGCGAAGGTCAGGTCAAGTCACAGACCATTATCACTTAGCGAAGGTCATGTCAAGTCACGGAACATTATCACTTAGCGAAGGTCAGGTCAAGTCACAGACCATTATCACTTAGCGAAGGTCAGGTCAAGTCGCAGACCATTATCACTTAGCAAAGGTCAGATAAGTCATGAACCATTATCACTTAGCGAAGGTCAGGTCAAGTCACAGACCATTATCACTTAGCGAAGGTCAGGTCAAGTCACAGACCATTATCACTTAGCGAAGGTCAAGTCACGAACCATTATCACTTAGAGAAGGCCAGGTCAAGTCACAGACCATTATCACTTAGCGAAGGTCAGGTCAAGTCACAGACCATTATCACTTAGCGAAGGTTATGTCAAGTCACCGAACATTATCACTTAGCGAAGGTCAAGTCACAGACCATTATCACTTAGCGAAGGTCAGGTCAAGTCACAGACCATTATCACTTAGCAAAGGTCAGGTCAAGTCACAGACCATTATCACTTAGCGAAGGTCAAGTCACGGAACATTATCACTTAGCGAAGGTCAGGTCAAGTCACAGACCATTATCACTTAGCGAAGGTCAGGTCAAGTCACAGACCATTATCACTTAGCGAAGGTCAGGTCAAGTCACGAACCATTATCACTTAGCGAAGGTCAGGTCTTAGTCACAGACCATTATCACTTAGCGAAGGTCATGTCAAGTCACGGAACATTATCACTTAGCGAAGGTCAGGTCAAGTCACAGACCATTATCACTTAGCGAAGGTCAGGTCAAGTCTCGGAACATTATCACTTAGCGAAGGTCAGGTCAAGCCACAGACCATTATCACCTAGCGAAGGTCAGGTCAAGTCACGGAACATTATCACTTAGCGAAGGTCAGGTCAAGTCACAGACCATTATCACTTATCGAAGGTCAGGTTAAGTCACAGACCATTATCACTTAGCGAAGGTCAGGTCAAGTCACGAACCGTTATCACTTAGCGAAGGTCAGGTCAAGTCACAGACCATTATCACTTAGCGAAGGTCATGTCAAGTCACAGACCATTATCACTTAGCGAAGGTCAGTTCAATTCACAGACCATTATCACTTAGCGAAGGTCAGGTCAAGTCACAGACCATTATCACTTAGTGAAGGTCATGTGAAGTCACGGAACATTATCACTTAGCGAAGGTCAGGTCAAGTCACAGACCATTATCACTTAGCGAAGGTCAGGTCAAGTCACGAACCATTATCACTTAGCGAAGATCAGGTCAAGTCACGGAACATTATCACTTAGCGAAGGTCATGTCAAGTCATGGAACATTATCACTTAGCGAAGGTCAGGTCAAGTCACGAACCATTATCACTTAGCGAAGGTCAGGTCAAGTCACGGAACATTATCACTTAGCGAAGGTCAGGTCAAGTCACAGACCATTATCACTTAGCGAAGGTCAGGTCAAGTCACGAACCATTATCACTTAGCGAAGGTCAGGTCAAGTCACAGACCATTATCACTTAGCGAAGGTCAGGTCAAGTCATGAACCATTATCACTTAGCGAAGGTCAGGTCAAGTCACAGACCATTATCACTTAACGAAGGTCAGGTCAAGTCACAGACCATTATCACTTAGCGAAGGTCAGGTCAAGTCACAGAACATTATCACTTAGCGAAGGTCAGGTCAAGTCACAGACCATTATCACTTAACGAAGGTCAGGTCAAGTCACGGAACATTATCACTTAGCGAAGGTCAGGTCAAGTCACGGAACATTATCACTTAGCGAAGGTCAGGTCAAGTGTGTTCTGAAAATTAAAGCAACGCTATATAATTTAGGACAAATTACCATTGAGGGGAAAATCTGTAGCATAATTTTGATTATGTTGTTCTAGTAGTCACAGTAGTAGATGCTTAGTATGAATAGTAGCAGTGTTTGTTACTAGTAATTATATTTTTATTTAAGTAGGAGAGAGCATTTATGATTTTACTGGAAACTCATGAATGTCAACAAGGTTGGCTTTCTGGGCTAAAATTAGTGTTATGAATGCTGTGTATAAGGTAAGAGTAAAAAAAAAATAGTCTTGTAATGGTTTGAGAGGAAAAATAATGTTATGGAAGGACTTTCTTATATGATAGCTAAAGGAAAGTTTTTTTAATTAAAAATGCGGGTACTTTTTATTTATTTATTTATTTATTTCCAAGAAGCATTAATCCCGTGTGAGTTGTTCAGGGCAGGATGTTTCCCTGTTACGCCACCTGCATCAGTGCGTCGACCACTGGTTAGCCAGAAGTCAGTGCTGCCGTGGCTCTCCTACCAGGCCTGCTACAAACATACCATTGTAGGAAAAAACCTACGTTGGGTAATTTTTTCTGAATATTTAACCAAGATATGCAGAGGATGGAAGTGCCACGGGTTGAAGTGTTGCTGTTATTTTGTTTTATTTTTAACATGGGTTTCCTACAGACAGTGGTGGGTCTAAGAACGATACGGCTATTCTAGATTTTCGTTTATGCTGAATGCAAAATGTTCTGTGCTGTTGTACTCTTTTGGGGATTTATACTTCCTGAATAATTTTCAACCCATGTATGCAATATATTAATAATGTATTCATTGCAATTATATAAATGCATTAGAGTCTGTAAGCCATATCCAGTTATTCAGAGTTTTTATGGGGGCTTCGAACCGATGGTCTGTCAGGCGACAGTTCAAAGCATCTTCCTCCGTGCATGAGGTGTGCTTCATTCACCGGCACGAACGCTCCACTACCAACACCAGTGTTCCAGTGCTTGAATAAGTAGACCACCTTGGGAAAGCCACGCCTAAAATCACCTACATTTCCAAGGGGTGTAGTCTACGTACGCTAACCGAGAGGTTATATCTTTACCCAATAAGCTATGGTGCTTAGGTGTGTGTGTGTGTGTGTGTGTGTGTGATACCTTGCAAGGAAGTTTGTAAGAGTTTGTCTTGCTGTCTACAAATCTCTCCCCCACTGATGAAACTCAACTGTCAGTGCGGGGAGTCTGAACACCTAGTGATGGACTTCCTATTTTCTCAGGCATCTAAAAACCGTGCAATGTATCTTTAAATGTTCATAGTAGCTTCTGTCGGCGAATAATCTTTGTATGATTTTATAAGACATTCCTTTCCCATAACCTAGAGAGAACATGATCATTTTTTACACTAATACAGAATGCTTAACCAGTTATTCAGCTCTAAAGAGATGTGTAAAGAATATATCTCCTGTTCATTTGTAGTATCTGGGAATTGTTTTTCTTTGTTTATATATATATATATTATATATATATATATATATATATATATATATATATATATATATATATATATATATATATATATATATATATATATATGGAAATTGTTTAAGACATTACTGAGACAAGTCTGATGGAAATATAACAACTCCAACGACATGGTAGGGTCACGATCAACAAATATTGTGAAGAAATTTGAGAAACTGTGTGCAATACAACCCAAACACTGTCTTAAATACTCACCTAGTGTGGCTTATCAGGGTTAAGCTACAGCTCCTGGGTCATTTAGAGGCCAGGGACAGGAATAACAGCATTAGTTGTGGATCGTGTGGAAATGGTAAATACGGCATTAGGACCCGCCTTATATTAAGTGTATCTCTCATCTGTTTGTGTTTACTTTTCACTGTGATATTTTGTTGCTAGTATTTTGTTTTAAGATTTCCAGTAACGTGAACTGCATCGTGAATTCAAACTAATGTCAGAAAATGTATAAAACTCGGTAGATGTTGTAACTGAGCGGCAATGAATGCTTCTGACACTCGCTGGTCAGTCTGATTCTTTAACAAAACAAGCATCATATTATGAACTTTGGAATGTTTACCGGAAGCTCTCATATTTCAGCAGTCGGCCCACTGGAAATCCAGAATCTGATGTACTGGAGGTCCATATTTCTACATTCAACCTGGGGGAGGGAGGGTTGCATTCCATGTGTCCTAAACGTTTTCGATCCCATACCCTGTGAAAACGTTTGTCCCTCTTATAATGGTCAGAAAGTATTCACTGTGAGGCAAGACTTGCTGACAACTATGGTAGAAAAAATTATATGTAGATAAAAACCTTTATTAATAGATTACTTTTCGATCCTAAATAGAACTTTATCAAACTCTTATAAAGCTGTTTAGAGCGAAACCTAGTATATAAATATTTACTCAGCACACAGTGTCTTTCGACTAGAAAGTATAACTATTCGGAATTGTCATTTTCCATCCCTCTCATTTTTGATCACATTCTTATATTGCGAAACTTTGCTGACTCGCAATGACTGGCGGATTTACGTTCGGAAAATGTCACAACATAGTCGTGTAGTCGTGTTTACCAGGCGTGATGACGTTGAAATTTTGTGTTCGTCTTCCCAGGGTGCAAATGTATCTCGTCTAGGTATTGTTGTCCGAACGCGTCCACATCAGAAGTGATACGTATGAACTTCACTTATCAGATATCGAAACGTTTAATTTTGGTTCCCTTTGTAAGGCGTTTTGGTATCTTGATTGCTACACCAGAGTTCACTAAAGACGATGAAAATGGCGAGCTTGTGCACTCATCTAAAGTTGCCTAAGTTACCACGGATTCATAATCATGACAAATACAAAAGTTTGTCTGGACCACGTGTAGAGAGAGAGAGAGAGAGAGAGAGAGAGAGAGAGAGAGAGAGAGAGAGAGAGAGAGTCAATACGGCATAAAAAAAATACTGTAAGCTTCACTAAGGCGTTAAAATATGAAGTGAAGACGTAATTTCCTCGACCCCACGAGTTGGAAGCAAATATTTAGACAGAGATCCCGTCCGTTTCAGATTACTTTTAATGCCTTGATTTAATAATGGTCAAGAACAAACCATTATCGATCTGTCGTCTGGAGATTTATCTTCAATTTGTTGGTTAATTGTGAATTGTTCAGGATAAGGTATTGTGGCTTTTATTCTTCAACGTATTATGAATTTCGACTTAGTGCAGTCATCATCCTCAGTGCCCCTCACCAGGCACGTCCATGCAGCGAGATCAGTGTCTTGGTAGTAGTAATAGTAGTAGTGGTAGTAGTAGCAGTAGTAGTAGTAGTTATAGTAGTAGCAATAATAGTAGCAATAGTAGTAGTAGTAGTAGAAGTTGTAGTAGTAGTCGTAGGAGCAATAGTAGTAGTAGTAATAGTAGTAGTAGCAGTAGTAGTAATAGTAGCAACAACAACAACGCCTCCGAGAAAGTTACTACAAGCTCCAGGGCGTCAAGATGCAGGTGTCAGGTGGCACGCTCTCACTCTCGAAGCAATTCTGAAAGAGGGAAAGTGTACAGTGATGTGTTAGCTTTCTGTTATTCTTTGCAAGTGCTCGTGTGTAGTGTGTGTATGTGTGTGTGTGTGTGTGTGTGTGTGTGTGTGTGTGTGTGTGTGTGTGTGTGTGTGTGGGTGGGTGTGTGTTGGTGTGGGTGTGTGTGGGTGGGTGTGTTAGTTACCAATTTGTCCTAGTCACATGTCGAGTCTTAGTCAAATTATGAGCAGAAAACTAGTAAAGCGTCCGCTGGCTTACGCCATTCAAAATACAAGGAACACGCCCAGTAACATATCCTATATACCCTTGGCGAATATCCAGCACTATGATGTGTGTGTGTGGTGTTTGTTGTAGGGAGGGAGAGGGGGAAGGGGGTAGGGAGGGGGGAGAGGAATAGAGAGTGGGAGGAGGAGACAGTGACAGAGGGGGAGAGAGATGGGAAAAGGATAGGGGGTACAGTTAGAGAGAAGGAAAGGAAGTTAAGGAAAGGGCAAGGGGGGAGAGAAGGGGGAGGAGAAGAAGAAGGAAGAGAATGAATGAAAGAGAGAGAGAGAGAGAGAGAGAGAGAGAGAGAGAGAGAGAGAATGTGTGTGGGAGTGAGAGAGTGTGAGAGTGAGTCTGAGATAGTGTGGGGGAATATGTATGACAGAGGATGGTTAAGGATCAGCGGTGTGAATTGCTCATATACATGTTTGTATATGCACAACGTATGTTTTCACACTCTTCTGTGTCCATGTAGTGTTTGTGAGGCCTAGTAGACTCAGACTCAGTTTTTTGTATCCTAATTTGTATTTACTAGACAGT
Organism: Cherax quadricarinatus; assembly: GCF_038502225.1. Classification (NCBI taxonomy): domain Eukaryota; kingdom Metazoa; phylum Arthropoda; class Malacostraca; order Decapoda; family Parastacidae; genus Cherax; species Cherax quadricarinatus. The sequence goes on from NC_091313.1 coordinate 24,021,512, forward strand.
TCTTTCCTAGTCGCTGTGTGTAGGGGTATAGATGTGTGTGTACTCACCTATTTCTACTCACTTGTTTGCAGGGGTCGATTCATAGCTCCTGGCCCCGCCTCTTCACTGGTTGCTACTAGGTTCTCTCTCCCTGCTCCATGAGCTTTATCAAACCTCGTCTTAAACTATATATGGTTCCCGCCTCCACTACGTCACTTTCTACGCTATTCCACGGCCTGACAACTCTATGACTGAAGAAATACTTCCTAACATCGCTTTGACTCATCTGAGTCTTCAGCTTCCAATTGTGACCCTTTGTTTCTGTGTCCCATCTCCGGAACATCCTGTCTCTGTCCACCCTGTCTATTCTGTGCAGTATTTTATGTGTCGTTATTATGTCTCCCCTGACCCTCCTGTCCTCCAGTGTCGTCAGGCAGATTTCCCTTAACCTTTCATCTAAGGACAATCCTCTTAGCTCTGGGACTAGTCTTGTTGCAAACCTTTGCACTTTCTCTTAATTTCTTGACGTGCTTGACCAGGTGTGGATTCCAAACTGGTGCTGTATACTCCAGTATGGGCCTGACGTATATGCTATACAGAGTCTTAAACGATTCCTTACTGAGGTATCGGAACGCTATCATTAGGTTTGCCAGACACCCGTATGCTGCAGCAGTTATCTGACTGATGTGTGCCTCAGGAGATGTGCTCAGTATTGTACTCACCCCAAGATCTTTTTCCTTGAGTGAGGTATGCAGTCTTTAGCCACCTAGACTAGACTCTGTCTGAGGTCTTCTTTGCCCTTCTCCGATCTTCATGACTTTGCATTTGGCAATGTTAAATTCAAGGAACCAGTTGCTGGACCAGGCTTGTAGCCTGTCCAAGTCTCTTTGTAGTCCTGCCTGATCCTCCGAAGTCTTAGCAAGAATCCTCCTAAAAACAGTAAACCCTGCCATCACATAGTCTCTCCTGTTATACTACACAAGCACATTACAGAGAGTGAACACTGAAACAAGCTGCCTCTTTCCACTCTATATTTGTCCAACCTATTTTTATGTTACCCAAGTAATAGCTTTTATATCCTTTTACTCATGTACGAATTAATTGCTCTACCATATTGTATTACTTTTGTCACTACCACTACTACTACTACTACTACCACTACCACTAGTGAACATCGAAATGGTACCTCACTAGTATTGCACCTCACTCTGAGCCTTTATATACCCTCTGTGTCCGCGTATTGTTTTTAATTGCTTGATAAAGCTCCTGGAGAGCGAAACGTTGCCACAATAAATGTCACATTAGTTGCACTTGTGTCCTTTTACTTTACATATTGTCGGTAATTCTACCAACTTTATTACAACATAAGAATGGAGGAACACTGCCGAAGGCCTACTGGCCCATACAAGGCAGGTCCTTATCAAAACGACCCGTACCCAAAGCTACCCAAGAATTTACTCCAGTACCCAATGACACAAATCAAACCCAGCCCCTCCCACTCATACATTTGTCCAATCTATTTTTAAAGCTACCCAAGGTCCTAGCCTCTATCACCATACTCGGAAGATTGTTCCACGCATCTACAACTCTGTGTCCCTTCTAAATCTAAATTTATCCAACTAAATTCATTATTTCTGGTTCTTACCTGGTTTAACACCCTCAGTACTTTATTAATATCACCTTTGTTTATGCCCATCATCCACTTATACACTTCGAAGATATCTCCCATCATTCTACGTCTCTCCAGAGAGTGGAGATTCAAGGCTTTAAGTCTATCTTCATACAGAAGATTCCTTATACAGTAAATCATTTTAGTCATTCTTCTCTGTATGTTCTCCGATGAGTCTATATCCATCCTGTAGTAAGGAGACCAAAACTGAGCAGCATAATCTAAATGAGGCCTCACTAGTGATGTATAGAGCTGGCAAATAACTTTTGGGCTTCAGTTACTTATACTTCTTGAGATAAATCCTAGTAATCTGTTAGCCTTGCTGTACACACTTAGGCACTGCTGTCTTGGCTTTAGATTTCTGCTTACCATGACTCCCAAGACTTTTTCACATTCTGTATGATCAAGCTCTTCTTCACCTAGATTATAGCTTCGAGAGTTATTTTCATTACCAAGGACTAGTACCTTACACTTATCCACATTGAACTTCATCTGCCATTTTTCAGACCAAGACATTAATTTGTCCAAATCTTCCTGGAGTTCATTGGTATCTTCCTCAGAATGAATCATTCGGCCTATCTTTGTATCATCAGCAAATTTGCTCATGTCACTTGTAATTCTTCCATCAAGGTCATTAATGTAAATTTTGAACAACAGATGGCCTAAAACTGATCTTTGTGGAACGCCACTAGTGACTAATCCCCATTCAGATTTGACCCCATTAATGGAAACTCTGCTTTCTCTTGGTAAGCTATGCCTCTATCCATGCTAGAACTTTACGTTCTATACCATGAGCTGCCAATTTTCTTGAGAGTCTCTTGTGAGTTACTGTATCGAAGGCTTTACTAAAATCCAAATAAACAATATCATATTCTTTATCACTGTCTACTGTCTCAGATGTTCTATTAAAGAACGTGAGTAAATTTGTCAGGCAGGAACGACCTCTCGTGAATCCATGCTGAGATTCATTAATCAAATTATGCTCTTCAAGGTGACTTCTAATAATGTCAACTATAACTGATTCTAATAATTTGCCTACTGTAGACGTCAGGCTTATTGGACGGTAATCTGAAGGAATGGACTTATCCCCTGATTTGAATATAGGAACCACATTAGCCAGTAAGGATGGGCGCATTAAACACACTCGTTAATGGCTGACTAAGGTCCATCTTGCATTCTTTAAGTACCCTGGAAAATAACTCGTCAGGTCCCGGAGACTTATTTTGCTTCAGTTTGTCTATATGTTTGACAGTAATATTAGTTAATTTGAATTCATCAGGAACTGAATAATTGTTAATTTCTTATGTCTTCCTGTGTAAAACCTGACAAAAATAGTCATTAAATAGGGAACACATTTCCAGTTCGTTATCCGTCAGCTGTCCATTCCCAATTTTCAGAGGTCATACTTTTTCCTTCACCTTCGTCCTATACACTTGAAAGAACCCCTTTGGATTAGTCTTTGATTCATTAGCAACTCTAATTTCATAGTCACGTTTAGCCATTCTAATCCCTTTTTTTTACATCTCTTTTAAGCTGAATATATTGGTCAGTAAGGTTAACCTCTCCTCTTTTCTCCCCTAATAGATTCTTTAGCCTCCTGTTAAACCCTGTGTAAAAAAAAAAAAAAAAAAAAATAAGAGAGAGATACCACAAGACGGGCAGAAAGCAGAACATCACTTCATCTGAGATTATTTATCCTCAGAATGATTCAAGTCTGGAACACATTCGTACAGCATTATGATGTCAACGAGACAAAGTCAGTTGATCAAATTAAAATGCTGGCCCACAGACGGCTCCAACTTCATCCTGTTCCCCACTTGTATGCTTCATCACAATAAAATGCTTTCAAATGAGTTGATGTAGGTAGCAGCTCTTAGCTTGTCAATAAAGTTAGGAATTCTTAACTTGTCAATAAAATTAGGGATCCTTAACCTAACCTTGTCAAACCCTGTTTAAAAAAATGCCTCGAATTTCTTACACAAAGGAGCGAATCTCCCAGAGCGCTGATAGACAAGTGCAAAGTCTATTTATTTCACGTTTAGATTTTTTTTTACCAGACGACTATGTTACAGTAAGCCAGAGTAAAAAAAAAATCAACAAGCACTTCAGTACCTTACAATATATTTTTAAGTTTACCACTGCTGTCTCTGTGTTGCTCTCCTCTCCTTCGTGGTGTCACTCGCGGCTGCCACTGGGTAGTCACTCAGCTTTCTTTAAACAATACCAAATCAGACAGGTAGAAAGTGTCAGAGCAACAAAAAAGATATGTTATTTTAAGAAAATGGAATAAATCTTGCTGAAATTGATTAAAATTGAATACTATTTATTACTCATGAGCATTCATTTTTTTACTGGTTTCATGGAGGTTACCTTGACTTACTGTTACAATCTTGAAGCATGTTTACGTTCATGTAGGTTTGCCAGGACGGGTCCTGGCCCGGCAGTGGATCCCGAAGGAGTGTCGGAGTTTGTACAGGTGATGTACTGTTTACAGCCATATGGCGGGGGCAGCCTTATGACGGGCACGAATCTTGAAGCAAATTCTTGTTATGTAGTAATTCACTGAGTGTCTCTGAGCCCCTTTCCCTCGTTTCACACAGTATATAGGATATAGGAAAATGAAACTTATAACGACGTTTCGGTCTGGGTTATTTATGTATTGTTCCTGTCACGGTATAGTGCTTTGTTACTCTTTACAAACAATTCTGATTTGCTCTTATTACGAATACGGAAGGAGGACCCTTTATCTCTCCTCATAAATATCGTAAGGAACATAATCTTCAACATTAGTGTGTCTAGTAGTCATTTCAAATAATTGATGAATTACCCACAAGTATAACACCAGAATATCTTTATTTTAAAGAATTGCCGCCAACCAAAGAAAAAGTCTTCAAGGGTCTTCAAAAATCGCTCACGGGTGTAGCATCTCAATAAATAAAAATAATAATAAAAACAGATGAAAGAGGAGCCAGTTCAGTTCTTGTGTCGCCGCCGAGGGAAGTCTGGAAGGTGGAGGAGCGTGCATGAGTATGTCGTGCCGAGTAGACAAAACTGTTCACATAGCAAGAATTCATTTAAAATTAAGTCCTTTCTAAAATTTTCTCTTATACGTTTAAAGATGTATATTTTTTCATTTACGTTAATGTAAAAAAAAAAAAACTTAGAAAACTTACCTAACCTTATTATAAGAAGCGCAATTTAATTTAGCCTAGTCATGCTAAATATATTTTAGATAGGTTTACAATAATTTAATAATAAGCACAATGAAATATATTTTTTTCGTTAGGTTCAGAATGATTTTTGCGAAATCATTGCATACACTAATTTTCGCTTCCCTTATTCAGCAAGAAGAGCGTTGCTATTTAAGCCAAAATCGCAAGTTTTACCTATCCGGCTCGTCAGGTACATTCCATTGACAGAACAATTGAACAATACAAAAAAAATTAGAGCACTGCAAGCCTTCAATTAAGACAACGTTTTGCTCGAGTGCAGCTTTATCAAGTCATGTCTCCATAAAACTTAAGCGAAACGCTGTCTATATTGCTAATATATGAACACGACTTTCCAACCAGACGTCCTGGCAGGCCTCGTGGACTCACTAAACCCGTATAACCCACACTGCTCCTGGGAAATGAGACTCAATAGTCAAGGGAAATGGGAAAAATAGCTTTCAATTCCTCCTCGCACTGACGCACCGAGAGCCACTGTGAGGTCAAAGCCTGAAGTATCGAGAATCCTGGTCTTATTAAGGAACGTTCCTCGATGTTACTACACGGCTCGTCAACCGGGGAATGAAAGCTATTTACTTTATCTTGGATCATACTTAATTACCTTCCCCAGGCTCTGTATGCCTTCCATTAATATAAACCATGGTACCCGAGACGATGATGAGTTGGGTAGAGGCTCACAGAAGGACAACAGGAAATCCTTGAATATGCTTGGCTGCATAAAATTCCCGGAATCGCATGAGTAACATATTGGAGAACGAAGCTGGGTAAACCTCAGGAGGAAGATGGGAAGACGAAGCGACGCTCATGACGGAGTATAAGGTCACATTGTCAGCATAGTTGCTGATCCCCTTATATGTGTTTTATAGCTTAGCTGAGTATCATAGTACCATCCATGTGTTTTATATAGAAGATCCCTAAGCCTAGTGACTGTATGACGTCATGGGATGCGCATGAGGGAGTGAGACGCGCTACCTCGCCCTCACTCCACGCTTAGACATACAGCAGGCAGTAACACGGCAGGCTGGGCCCCTTCCCTTACCACAGTCTTACAATATATAGCGTTACCATCCACAAGTGTGTTTATCTTCAACCATCATATCTCCTTCCGAACCCCCACGAGTGGAAATTTTCAAAGAAAGGGACATGCACACAGGCAAGCAAGATTTGGAGTGAACATTAGGGCAGCTGTGAGCGAGTCAACTTCCTGCGCACACGAGTCGTCAAGAAGTAGGAAAAAATGAGATGGAGAAAGGGGCTTAGATAATGAAAGACGACTTGTGGAAGAAAAATTAAAACAAGAAAAAGAAAAGAAAAAGATGATGGTGATAATGATGATGCCGAAGATCAAGGAGAAGACGAAGAAATGCATAATAGCAAGATAAGGAGGCCGATAAAAAAGCATTTGCATCCGCCACTATTTGTAAATGCAGATCACAGTGTCAGTGGTAAACAGTCACGTGTTGAATTGATGATTCCAATACTTAACTCTGACTTTCTCGTATTGACTCTCTGGTTCTTCCAATGATATTTAATAGTTCTTCATAATAATAATAATAATAATAATAATAATAATAATAATAATAATAATAATATAGACGTGTGCTACTGAAGAAAATTAATTGTTGAATAATAATAATAATAATAAGAATAAGAATAAGAATAAAGGAATTAAGTTCGGTAACAAACTAATAACTAAACAACAGTAAATTAAGATACTGGTAATTTCTAATACAAAGATATGCGACAACGAACCAGTAAATATTATGAACATAAAGAGAACACTGAAATTAGAGAAACGTTATTATTTTATCAACCAATGACTAACAATTGAATTTCACTTACACTATCCCGTCTCGCACGGGGATACTAATCTATACATCTACACAGCTTTCACTTCATTGATACAATCGAGCTCCTGCGCATATACAGTGTATGAGAGTCATAATTTAGAGTTTTTTCTCATCTAATATTTACTGTAGACATTAGTATGCATAATTAGATATTTAAAAAGGTAATAATTGGTTTTGTTTAATGAGTTATCGCCTTGTAACTCAAGAGCTAGAGTTTTAATTTTTAAGTGTTTACTAACATATAAACGCATTTGATAATTACCGGTTTTAAAATTTCAAACTGGTATTAATCTTGGGTGAACGATTGCCGTTCTAGTTTATACTCTTCTGGCTCATGACTTCGATGTTAGTATTCAATTTCGCCAGTGTGGCATTTTTTTTTGCCAAAGAATCATCTGTTCCAGAAACACCGACGGGTATTTATTCTCCTTAAATAGTTGTAATAATTGCCAGAGACTGCAAGGATTGATTTTGCTGTTTCTGTCTCACTAACAGCTTTCTTCTTTTCTTTGCTTACAGATCACGAACATCGGACACTGGGCAGCATGCGTCGCCATGGAAGAAGCCAGGAGAGGGAAGACTTTCACCTTTACATTTCCCCTCCACAGCAATCCCAGATAACATCCTTCTCCCATTCCAAATCTTCAGCCTCTGGCTTCCTGTCCCTCAAACCCTCATCCTCGAGAGATTTAACCTCCAAAACCTTAGGTTGTAATACTTTAAACTCCAAAGCCTCCTCCTCCTTCTCCTCCTCTTCCTCCTCCAGTGCGTTAATATCCTCAACCTTGACTACCAAAGATGCCTCTGAGCGAGAAATGATCCACAGGCCTTGGTCTCCCTCCTCCCTCAAAGGGTCACACTCCTTCCTTCTCTTACTTCTCCTGGCTTCTTGTCCCAACTTCTCTTCCTCTACCTCAACTCGAAGGATTAACTCTCGATTCCTCGACCTCGACTTCAGTGACTACTCCAACTATAATCAGGTTTATCGGGCTATAGACGAAGGCATGAGGGACCCCAGACGACTGAACGCTGCCTTCAGGAGCGTCGATATGGGCAGGGCTCTCAACGTTTTTGATGTTGCTCGAGCCATTGTCCCAGGTGAGTCTCACGTAATATGCTGAAAAATTAATTAAATTGTACCAGGTGTGTAACTGGTGCTGTTGGAATGATAAACAATTTTCCTTCGATTAGACACGGTAAGCATGCTTGCCTTTGTCACGCATGAGCAATGGACGTCTTATTGCTACATGAATAAGGCAATGGACGGCTAGAAAATAAATGATTGAAACATCTATAACAAAACATGAACTGGAAGATCATCAGGTACTAATGCCTTACATCTTATAACCTAAAAATTCTGTTTCTTTACATATGCATAAATGATTCAATCATTTTAATTCATACATCACTTAAGTATTGCTTTCTGTGTATAATAAATGTTTTTCCTGCTATGATAAATCTGTGTGCTGAAGCTTAAGAGATAGAAATACGAACATAAAATAGACTTAAATCCGGGATAATATGATCCACTTAACGATTAAAAACACACGAAAGAAAATTTGTGTTCGCCCTCCATCTGCGATCTAACAGAGTGAATAACCTACAAGGAAGCACCTAGTAACTACGTTCACTACAAGGAAGCAACTGGTGACTACTCACTACAAGGAAGCAACTGGTGACTACACTCACTACAAGGAAGCAACTAATGCCTACACTCGCTTCAAAGTAGTAACTAGTGACTATTTTAATACGAAATAACAGACAAATACTCACAAATAATCTATAGTCACTACAAGGTATTAACCTAAACCTACACTCACTACAATATACAAATAATGAAACGCAGAAGGCATGAAGTTGAATGCTGAAAACAACACTAACAACACACACACACACACACACACACACACACACACACACACACACACACACACACACACTATAACATGGTAAGGCCTTCCATAAATCTTGCTATGCACTAACCTACTTGCAATATTTGGTAACAAGAAGAGGCTTGGTTAGACTTATGAATAGCCATCACTTCTGTAGCAACAACTACAGAGGAACACTGCTACTGTCTAGATCTATGATCAATATTTGTGTAACTGAAGCATTTGTGTGTGTGTGTGTGTGTGTGTGTGTACTCACCTATTTGTACTCACCTATTTGTGGTTGCAGGGGTCGAGTCCTAGCTCCTGGCCCCGCCTCTTCACCGGTTGCTACTAGACCCTCTCTCTCCCCGCTCCATGAGCTTTATCAAACCTCGTCTTAAAACTGTGTATGGTTCCTGCCTCCACTACGTCATTTTCTAGGCTATTCCACTGCCTTACAACTCTGTGACTGAAGAAATACTTCCTACTATCTCTCTGACTCATTTGTGTCTTCAACTTCCAATTGTGGCCTCTTGTTTCTGTGTCCCCTCCCTGGAACATCCTGTCCTTGTCCACCTTGTCTATTCCACGCAGTATTTTATATGTCGTTATCATGTCTCCCCTGACCCTCCTGTCCTCCAGTGTCGTCAGGCCGATTTCCCTTAATCTTTCTTCATAGGACATTCCCCTTAGCTCTGGAACTAACCTTGTTGCAAACCTTTGTACTTTCTCTAGTTTCTTGACGTGCTTTATCAAGTGCGGGTTCCAAACAGGTGCTGCATACTCCAGTATGGGCCTGACATACACGGTGTACAGTGTCTTGAATGATTCCTTACTAAGGTGTCGGAATGCTGTTCTCAGGTTTGCCAGGCGCCCATATGCTGCAGCAGTTATCTGATTGATGTGTGCTTCCGGAGACATGCTCGGTGTTATACTCACCCCAAGATCTTTCTCCTTGAGTGAGGTTTGCAGTCTTTGGCCACCTAGCCTATACTCTGTCTGTGGTCTTCTGTGCCCTTCCCCTATCTTCATGACTTTGCATTTGGCAGGATTAAATTCGAGAAGCCATTTGCTGGACCAGGTGTCCAGTCTGTCCAGGTCTCTTTGAAGTCCTGCCTGGTCCTCATCAGATTTAATTCTCCTCATTAACTTCACATCATCTGCAAACAGGGACACTTCTGAGTCTAACCCTTCCGTCATGTCGTTCACATATACCAAAAATAGCACTGGTCCTAGGACCGACCCCTGTGGGACCCCGCTCGTCACAGGTGCCAACTGTGATACATCATTACGTACCATGACTCGTTGTTGCCTCCCTGTCAGGTATTCTCTGATCCATTGCAGTGCCCTTCCTGTTATATGCGCCTGATGCTCTAGCTTCTGCACTAATCTCTTGTGAGGAACTGTGTCAAAGGCATTCTTGCAGTCCAAGAAGATGCAATCAACCCACCCCTCTCTCTCTTGTCTTACTTCTGTTATTTTATCATAAAACTCCAGAAGGTTTGTGACACAGGATTTGCCTTCCGTGAATCCGTGCTGGTTGGCATTTATACTCCTGTTCCGTTCCAGGTGTGTGTGTGTAGCTATCTTTAGAACATGTCATATTTTACTATGAGTGTTAGAAAAATGTTTATATATATATATATATATATATATATATATATATATATATATATATATATATATATATATATATATATATATATATATATATACTAGGTGTAAAACGAAAGCCTGTAATTGTTTTACACGATGGTAGGATTGCTGGTGTCTTTTGTCTGTCTCATAAATATGCAAGATTACAGGTACATCTTGTTACTTCTACTTACACTTAGGTCACACTGCACATACATGTACACGTTTATTTATACACACTCATCTGAGTTTTCTTTGAATTTATCTTAATAGTTCTTGTTCTTATTACTTTTCCTTTTATATCCAAGGGGAAGTGGAATAAGAATCTTTCCTCCGTAAGCCATGCGTGTTGTAAAAGTCAACTAAAATGCCGGAACAATGTGCTAGTAACCCCTTTTCCTGTAATGATTACTAAAAAGAATAATAATAAGAAAATTGTCAAAGTGGGAAGTCTGAATGTGCGTGGATGTTGTGCGAATGGTAAGAAAGAGATGTTATGAATGAGAAGAAGCTGCATGTCCTGGCTTTAAGTGAAACAAAGTTGAAGCGGGTGGAAGAGTTTCAGTGGAGAGAAATAAATGGGATTAGGTCAGGGGTTTCAAATAGAGTTAGAGCTAAAGAAGGAGCAGCAATAATATTGAAGGATAAGTTATGGCAGGAAAAGAGGGACTATAAATGTATTAATTCAAGGATTATGTGGAGTAAAATTAAGGTTGGATGTGAAAACTGGGTTATAGTAAGCGTATACGCACCTGGAGAAGAGAGAAGTGTAGAGGAGAGAGAGAGATTTTGGGAAATGTTGAGTGAATGCGTGGGGAGTTTTGAACCAAGTGTGAGAGTACTTGTGGTTGGGGATTTTAATGCTAAAGTAGGTAAAAATGTTGTGGAGGGAGTAGTAGGTAAATTTGGGGTGCCAGGGGTAAATGTAAATGGGGAGCCTTTAATTGAGCTATGTCTGGAAAGAGGTTTGGTAATAAGTAATACATATTTTACGAAAAAGAGGATAAATAATTATACTAGTTATGATACAGCACACAATGAAAGTAGTTTGTTAGATTATGTATTGGTGGATAAATGGTTGATGGGTGGACTCCAGGATGTACATGTTTATAGAGGGACAACTGATATATCGGATCATTATTTAGTTGTAGCTACAATTAGAGTAAGAGGTACATGGGACACGAGGAAAATGACAACAACAAATATGAGAGAGGTGAAAGTTTATAAACTAAGGGAGGAGGAAGTTTGGGTAAGATATAAGCAATTATTGGCAGAAAAGTAGGCTAGTGCAAGTATGAGTAGTGGGGCAGAAGTTTGCGGTTATAGGAGGGTGGGTGCAGGAGGAAAGAGGAGTGAATGGTGGAATGATGAAGTAAAGGGTGTGATAAAAGAGAAAAAGGTAGCTTATGAGAGGTTTTTACAAAGCAGAAGAGTTATAAGAAGAGCAGAGTATATGGAGAGTAAAAGAAAGGTGAAGAGAGTGGTGAGAGAGTGCAAAAGGAGAGCAGATGATAGAGTGGGAGAGGCACTGTCAAGAAATTTTAATGAAAATAAGAAAAATTTTTGGAGTGAGTTAAACAAGTTAAGAAAGCCTAGGGAACGATTGGATTTGTCAGTTAAAAACAGAGTAGGGGAGTTAGTAGATAGGGAGATGGAGGTATTGGATAGATGGTGGGAATATTTTGAGGAACTTTTAAATGTTGATGAAGAAAGGGAGGCGGTAATTTCATGCATTGGCTAGGGAGGCATACCATCTTTTAGGAGTGAAGAAGAGCAGGATGTGTACGTGAGGCATTACGTAGAATGAAAGGGGGTAAAGCAGCTGGAACTGACGGGATCATGACAGAAATGTTAAAAGCAGGGGGGCGGAATTAGTGTTAGAGTGGTTAGTATTTTTGTTTAGTAAATGTATGAAAGAGGGGAAGGTACCTAGTGATTGGCAGAGAGCATGTATCCCTTTATGTAAACGGAAGGGGGACAAAAGAGACTGTAAAAATTATAGAGTTTTTACTGAGTATACCAGGAAATGTGTACGGTAGGGTTATTATTGAAAGAATTAGATGTAAGACAGAATGTAGGATTGCGGATGAGCAAGGAGGTTTTAGAGTGGGTAGGGGATGTGTAGATCAAGTGTTTACATTGAAGCATATATGTGAACAGTATTTAGATAAAGGTAGGAAAGTTTTTATTGCATTCATGGATTTAGAAAAGGAATATGATAGAGTGGATAGGGGAGCAATGTGGCAGATGTTGCAAGTATATGGAATAGGTGGTAAGTTACTAAATGCTGTAAAGAGTTTTTATGAGGATAGTGAGGCTCAGATTAGGGTGTGTAGAAGAGAGGGAGACTACTTCCCCGTAAAAGTAAGTCACCATGGTTGTTTAATATATTTATAGATGGGGTTGTAAAAGAAGTAAATGCTAGGGTGTTCATGAGAGGGGTGGGATTAAATTATGGGGAATCAAATACAAAATGGGAATTGACACAGTTACTTTTTGCTGATGATAGTGTGCTTATGGGAGATTCTAGAGAGAAATTGCAAAGATTAGTGGATGAGTTTGGGAGAGTGTGTAAAGGTAGAAAGTTGAAGGTGAACATAGAAAAGAGTAAGGTGATGAGGGTATCAAATGATTTAGATAAAGAAAAATTAGATATCAAATTGGAGAGGAGGAGTATGGAGGAAGTGAATGTTTTTAGATATTTGGGAGTTGAAGTGTCAGCAGATGGATTTATAAAGGATGAGGTTAATCATAGAATTGATGAAGGAAAACAGGTGAGTGGTGCATTGAGGTATATGTGGAGACAAAAAATGTTATCTATGGAGGCAAAGAAGGGAATGTATGAAAGTATAGTGGTACCAACACTCTTATATGGGTGTGAAGCTTGGGTTGTAAATACTGCAGCGAGGAGACGATTGGAGGCAGTGAAGATGTCCTGTCTAAGGGCAATGTGTGGTGTAAATATTATGCAGAAAATTCGGAGTGTGGAAATTAGGAGAAGGTGTGGAGTTAATAAAAGTATGTCAGAGGGCTGAAGAGGGGTTGTTGAGGTGGTTTGGTCATTTAGAGAGAATGGATCAAAGTAGAATGACACGGAGAGCATATACATCTGTAGGGAAAGGAAGGCGGGGTAGGGGTCGCCCTCGAAAAGGTTGGAGAGAGAGGGTAAAGAATGTTTTGTGGGCGAGGGGCTTGGACTTCCAGCAAGCGTGCGTGAGCGTGTTAGATAGGAGTGAATGGAGACTAATGGTATTTGGGACCTGACGATCTGTTGGAGTGTGAGCAGGGTAATATTTAGTGAAAGGATTCAGGGAAACCGGTTATTTTTATATAGCCCGACTTGAGTCCTGGAAATGGGAAGTACAATGCCTGCACTTTAAAGGAGAGGTTTAGGATATTGACAGTTTGGAGGGATATGTTGTGTATCTTTATATGTGTATGCTTCTAAACTGTTGTATTCTGAGCACCTCTGCAAAAACAGTGATAATGTGTGAGTGAGGTGAAAGTGTTGAATGATGATGGAAGTATTTTCTTTTTGGGGATTTTCTTTCTTTTTGGGTGACCCTGCCTCGGTGGGAGACGGCCGACTTGTAAATACACACACACACACACACACACACACACACACACACACACACACACACACACACACACACACACACACACACACACACACACACGAAAAAGTGCAAAGGTTTGCAACAAGACTAGTCCCAAAGCTAAGAGGTATGTCCTACGAGGAGATGTTAAGGGAAATCAACCTGACGACACTGGAGGACAGGAGAGATGGGGGGACATGATAACAACATACAAAATACTGAGAGGAATTGACAAGGTGGATAAAGACAGGATGTTCCAGAGATGGGACACAGCAACAAGGGGACACAGTTGGAAGTTGAAGACACAGGTGAATCACAGGGATGTTAGAAGTACTTCTTCAACCAGAGTAGTCAGGAAGTGGAATAGTTTGGGAAGCGATGTAGTTGAGGCAGGATCCATACATAGCTTTAAGCAGAGGTATGATAAAGCTCATGGTTCAGGAAGAGTGACCTAGTAGCGACCAGTGAAGAGAAGGGGCCAGGAGCTTGGAATCGACCCCTGCAACCTCAACTAGGTGAGCACACACACACACACACACACACACACACACACACACACACACACACACACACACACACACACACACATATATATATATATATATATATATATATATATATATATATATATATACAGATGTATTTATATATACATATATGCAGTTATTTACTAGACTTATTTTCTTGACAATTTCTAATCTTTAATATTAATACACTTCTCTCGATTAATAATGAAATCAGTTCATTATTCCTTTGTAATATTTATTTTTAGTTTAGATAATAAAAATGATCAATTTTCCATACTGTCTTTTGACCCGCTGTTCATTATTGTGCGTGACTTGTATTGTTGTTGTTCAACGTCACTGTCCTTTTCATGACGATTAGACTTACAATGATGGCGATAGCCTCATGATGATAGACTCATAAGGATAAACCTATAACAATAGACTCATAACGATAGACTTGTGACAAAAGAATAATGACAAGAGACTCTTAATGATAGACTCTTGACCATAGACTCAGAACGACACTCATTAAGATAAACTCTTGACGATAGACCCATGACGATAGACTCATGCCGATAGACTCATGATGAAATAGACCTAATAGCGCCTTCTTCTGTGCCGGATCTTAAATAACATTGAGCCTGGATTCATAAGGAGTTATGCCTCGTTCCTGGGATAGTCGAGTGAATTGGGATAAAGTCAAGTCATTATTTCTTCCCAATTCACATACTTAATTAACTGGGTAACTTGTGAATCTCGCGTCTAGAGGGTGGAAGATCAAACCCTTCCTGCATGACACACGTGGGATGTAATATATAAAATATTCACTATCTTAGTGGGACAGAAGTATTCTCTAGACATCTCCAGGTTTAGGTGGGTTCGGGAGCAAGGTTGTGTATTCAGGTTCAAAGTTAATTGTTTTAAGTAGAATAAAATTCAGTACCGTGGATGAAGCAGTTCACAGTTTGGAGAGAGAACTTCAGACATTTCTATTCACACTGGAGTATTATAAAGCTCAACTCTAACTTGATAAATTTTCCAGGTTTGAGCTGAAACGTAGTCTAAAATTGTCTCTCCATATTGTGGCTTTGTTGTTTCTTATCCAGTTTAACTCATGGAAAAGGAAGTTATTGTGGTAACAGAAGAAGGTAGCGAGACAGTTCTCTTCCCTTCAGTTCCTCCTGTTGTTACCTCTCACAAGCTACATCCTTCTCTTTCCTGTACAGATAAGGCCGATAATGAGATATCCCACGATGCCCTTGTCCTCCTCATGAACGCTCTCCTGCAGGACAATACTATAGACGAGGAACTAGGTAACCATATTGCTGGAGAGGCAGGCACCACACATGACTACATGGTGGCACTGACTGCCTTCCCAAGACTCAGTGGGGCTGGCACTAACACCACAGCAACCACCACCACCACCACCACCACCACCACAACCACCGCCATCCCCACTACTATGTTACCCAACATTACCCAGACCAGAGGCCTTTTTGACTTCCTGGCTAATCCTTTCGGTAAGTATGTCAATAAGTCAACAAAAGTTAGGCATCTGTCTACCATGGCAAACAGTGAGTATATGTACGGTGCAGTTAGGTATGAAATGCTAGAATTTAATAAATTTGAAATTTATATATATATATATATATATATATATATATATATATATATATATATATATATATATATATATATATATATATATCGTGCCGAATATGTAAAACTGGTCAATTAGTAAGAACTCATTTAAAATTAAGTCCTTTCTAAAATTTTCTCATATACGTTTAAAGATATATTTATTTCATTGATGTTAATGTAAAAATTTATAATTTTGCACTAAAAGAATCTTAGAAAACTTACCTAACCTTATTATAACAAGAACAATTTATTTTAGCCTAACCCAACTAAATATATTTTAGATTTGCTTACAATAATTTAATACTAAACAAACACAGTGAAATATATTTTTTTCGTCAGGTTCAGAATGATTTTGGCGAAATTATTGCATACACAATTTTTCACTTGTCCTATATGGCGTTGCTATTTAAGCCAAGATCGCAAGTTCTGCCTATTCGGCACGACATATATATATATATATATATATATATATATATATATATATATATATATATATATATATATATATATATATATATATATATTAATCACGAAACAAGTGATTTTGAATCGTTAACAGAACTGCGGCTTGGCCAGGACTCGATCCTGCGTTCCCATGCCTGACCCTATGAGAACTGAGAATGTATGTATGTATATATATATATATATATATATATATATATATATATATATATATATATATATATATATATTTTTTTTTTTTTTTATTATCACACCGGCCGATTCCCACCAAGGCAGGGTGGCCCGAAAAAGAAAAACTTTCACCATCATTCACTCCATCACTGTCTTGCCAGAAGGGTGCTTTACACTACAGTTTTTAAACTGCAACATTAACACCCCTCCTTCAGAGTGCAGGCACTGTACTTCCCATCTCCAGAACTCAAGTCCGGCCTGCCGGTTTCCCTGAATCCCTTCATAAATGTTACTTTGCTCACACTCCAACAGCACGTCAAGTATTAAAAACCATTTGTCTCCATTCACTCCTATCAAACACGCTCACGCATGCCTGCTGGAAGTCCAAGCCCCTCGCACACAAAACCTCCTTTACCCCCTCCCTCCAACCCTTCCTAGGCCGACCCCTACCCCGCCTTCCTTCCACTACAGACTGATACACTCTTGAAGTCATTCTGTTTCGCTCCATTCTCTCTACATGTCCGAACCACCTCAACATACACACACACACCTGTGTGTGTGTGTGTATGTGTGTGTATGTGTGTGTGTGTGTGTGTATGTGTGTGTGTGTGTGTATGTGTGTGTGTGTGTGTGTGTGTGTGTGTGTGTGTGTGTGTGTGTGTGTGTGTGTATACGTGTGTGTATACGTGTGTGTATACGTGTGTGTGTGTGTATACGTGTGTGTGTGTGTATGATGAGTTTTCAACTACCACTGTTGTGAAATGGTTACATCAGCCACCACTATCCGTGACGCTACGGTCTCATCTTGGTTCCACTGACCTTCAAAATTAATGTTGAGTTGTCTTGTGAATATCGACTTAAGGAGACTGTCGTATTCACGCCATGTTGTTTTGGTTTGTCATACGTGAGTGTACATCTTATGAAATGTGTCATTCATTGTTTCATCTTCGAGAATTGCGTCACTAGCATGAATTCCAAGAGAGGCTCTGAGAAGGATGTTACTCGTAGGGGCAGTGGTTACCTGGAGGTTACCTGGAGGTTACCTGGAGGTTACCTGGAGGTTATTCCGGGGATCAACGCCCCCGCGGCCCGGTCCACGACCAGGCCTCCCGATGGATCAGGGCCTGATCAACTAGGCTGTTACTGCTGGCCGCACGCAGTCCGACGTACGAGCCACAGCCCGGCTGATCCGGCACCGACTTTAGGTATCTGTCCAGCTCTCTCTTGAAGGCAGCCAGGGGTTTATTGGCAATTCCCCTAATGCTTGATGGGAGGCTGTTGAACAGTTTTGGGCCCCGGACACTTATGGTGTTTTCTCTTAGTGTACCAATGGCGCCCCTACTTTTTATTGGCGGCATTTTGCATCGCCTGCCCAGTCTTTTACTTTCGTAGGGAGTGATTTCTGTGTGCAGATTTGGGACCATTCCTTCCAAGATTTTCCAAGTGTAGATTATGATATATCTCTCCCTCCTGCGTTCCAACGAGTACAAGTCAAGTGCTTCCAAGCGTTCCCAGTAGTTAAGGTGCTTGACAGAACTTATACGTGCAGTAAAGGATCTCTGTACACTCTCTAGATCTGCGATTTCACCTGCTTTGTATGGAGATGTTAATGTACAGCAGTATTCCAGCCTAGAGAGAACAAGTGATTTGAAAAGGATCATCATGGGCTTGGCATCTCTCGTTTTGAAAGTTCTCATTATCCATCCTATCATTTTCTTTGCACGTGCGATCGTGGCACTGTTGTGATCCTTGAAAGTGAGATCCTCAGACATTACTACTCTCAGGTCCCTTACATTATTTTTCCGCTCTATTGTATGGCCGGAGTCAGTAGTATACTCTGTTCTAGTTATTATCTCCTCCAGTTTTCCATAACGGATTAGTTGGAATTTGTCTTCATTGAACATCATATTGTTTACCGTTGCCCACTGGAAAACTTTGTTTATATCTTCTTGGAGGTTAACCGCGTCCTCAGCAGATGACAGCCTCATGCAGATCCTAGTATCATCCGCAAAGGATGATACGGTGCTGTGGTGTATATCTCTGTTTATGTCTGATATGAGGATAAGGAATAAGATGGGGGCGAGTACTGTGCCTTGTGGAACAGAGCTCTTCACTATGGCAGCCTCCGATTTAACTCTGTTGACCACTACTCTTTGTGTTCGATTTGTTAGGAAGTTGAAGATCCATCTCCCCACTTTCCCAGTTATTCCTTTAGCACGTATTTTATGGGCTATTACGCCATGATCGCATTTGTCAAATGCTTTTGCAAATTCTGTGTATATTACATCTGCATTCTGATTTTCTTCCAGTGCATCCAAGGCCATGTCATAGTGATCCAATAGTTGTGAGAGGCAGGAGCGACCTGCCCTGAACCCATGTTGCCCTGGATTGTGCAGATTTTGGGAATCCAGGTGATTTGCAATCCTGCTTCTTAGCACTCTTTCAAAGATTTTTATGATGTGGGATGTCAGAGCTATTGGTCTATAGTTCTTAGCTAATGCTTTGCTGCCACCTTTATAGAGTGGGGCTATATCCGTTGTTTTAAGTGACTGTGGAATTTCACCCATGTCCAAGCTCCTCCTCCATAGTGTACTTAGGGCACGCGAGAGGGGTTTCTTGCAGTTCTTAATGAAAACAGAGTTCCACGAGTCTGGGCCCGGGGCTGAGTGCATAGGCATGTTGTCAATGGCTTTTTCGAAATCTATTGACTCACCTGGTAGTATGGATCTCACTACTTCGATTGCTTGCTAGTTCGCTGAGATTTCCCATTTGGATGGATTAAGGAGGAGTCCCATGTCCTGTTTCCATGTCTTCACCTGATCAAGATCTGCTTGAAGAGACTTCTTTGTGCCTGCCAGTGTACTGTCTTCCAGGAATCAGATGTAGCCAATATATTACATTTCACCGTCAGTGTCGTAGTGGTTTTTCCAGCCACTGCACGGAAGAGAAATGGAGTGAAAGAATCCTGTTGATTTGATTCTTCTCACGCAGAAGAGAAATATGTTCGATCGGCTGTTAATAGCATGTCTCTTTTCCGTAGATTAAATAATTTCTTGAAGTAACATTTTAATATTGCAGTACCTTCAGGAAGGTTATTGGTATAATCGTACGCCCTTGCCATATGAACCGCTGCTTCACTGCCGTGAGGAATCCCATACACAGTAGTGGTTCGGTAGAAACATCATGGCTTCCTCTCTGCGAGTACTTTCAATAGCAGCTTTTGAAATGAAGTGAAGGAGAGTGTTATGGCAATGGACCTAATTCCTCCAAAATCCTTTTCTGAGGCACAAGGGAATGTACCAAAGAAGAAAGGTTTAATTTCATCGGGAAACAGACCAACCTAGTTGACAGACCTTGTGATCTGGGGTAGGAGAGCCCGTAATCTCTACAAGAACTGAATTACTGAGGTTGGATTCCGGTGTAGCCACCAACAGAACCAGAAGGAAATGACACAATTGTTTTATAAACGTCTGATTTTGGCATAAATAGTGCTAACGCACTGGGGACAGTAGTGTCAGAACTGCTGGCGCCCCTTGATGTTCCTGGCAATGGAAATAGGTTAGCAGAGACTAGCCATCCAGGGAGGTACAAGTGTCCTGCCATATTCTGTGACAGGTAAACCTGTTGAACGTTTTTTTTTTTCTTAGTAATAGTGTCCTAGAAATACGTTGAAGATGATTATATTCGATTAATTCGAAAGGAAATAACCCAGAAGTTCCCAGAACGCCAGTTATTGTGGTTTATTTCCACTGGGGCCTTGTAGTCTTCTTCTCCAGGACGCGACCCAAGACAGACGGCTAACACACAGGTACCTACCTGCTAGTAAGTGAAGAGGGGCAAGAGGTACCAGGGAACAAATCCAACATTTCCACCCACCCTATAGTCGACCTGGAGTTACCTGGAGAGGGTTTCAGGGGTCAACGCACCCGCGGCTCGGTCTGAGACCAGGCTTCGTGGTGGATCAGAGTCTGACCAACCTGGCTGTTACTGCTGGCCGCACGCAAACTAACGTACGAACCACAGCCCGGTTGGTCAGGTGCTGACTTTAGGCGCCTGTCCAATTGTCAGCATAGTTGCTGATCCCTGTGTTATATAGCATAGCATATTAGTATCATCCATGTGCTTTAGATAGGAGATCCCTTGTAGGCCTGTGACTTTGTGACGTCACGGGATGCGCATGTGTAGGCTCGTACCTCTGCCTATCTCTCACTCGGCGTAGACACCCAGGCGAAGACAGGCAAGGCACTGGGCTCCAGTTCCCATCATCTCAGTCTGACAATATATCGTAACCATCCAACGAGTGTCTACCTTCAACCCTCGATATCTCCATTTAAGAACCCCTACGATACAATGCCTTCTTGAAGACAGCCAGGGGTCTATTGGTAATCCCCCTTATATAAGCTGGGAGGCAGTTGAACAGTCTTGGGCCCCGGAAACTTACTGCGTTGTCTCTCAGTGTACTCGTGGCGCCTCTGCTTTTCATAAGGGAAATGTTGCATCTCCTGCCAAGTCTTTTGCTTTCATTGGGAGTGATTTTCGTGTGCAAGGTTGGTACTAATCCCTCTAAGATTTTCCAAGTGTATATTATCATGTATCTCTCACCTGCGCACCAGGGAATACAAATTAGGGCCTTCAGCCGTTCCCAATAATTTAGGTGCCTTATCATACTTATGTGTGCCGTGAAAGTTCTTTTTACACTCTCAGGTCAGCAATTTCACCTTCCTTGAAGGGGGCCGTTAGTGTACAGCAGTATTCCAGCCTAGAGAGAACAAGCGATTTGAAGAGAATCATCATGGGCTTGGCGTCCCTAGTTTTGAAGGTTCTCATTATCCATCCGATCATTTTCCTAGCAGATGCGGTAGATACATTGTTGTGGTCGTTAAAGGCAAGATCCTCTGACATTATCACTTCCAGGTCCTTCACATTACATTTTCGCTCTATTGTATGGTTAGAATTTGTCGTATACCCTGATACAGTTTTAATTTTCTCAAGTTTTCCATATCTGAGTAGTTGAAATTTCCCTTCATTGAACTTCATGTTGTTTTGAGCGGCCCATTTGCAGATTTGGTTTATGTCCGCTTGGAGTCTTGCGGTGTTTTCGATGGAGGTCACTGTCATGGCAATCCGGGTGTCATCCGCAAAGGAAGACACGGAGCAATGGCTTACATCTCTGTCTATGTCAGATATGAGAGTGAGGAATAGAATGAGGAGTACTGTGCCTTGTGGAACAGAGCTTTTCACCGTAGCTACCTCAGACTTTACTTTGTTTACTATTACTCTTTGTGTTCTATTTGTCAGGAAGTTATAGATCCATCTACCAAATTTTCCTGTTATTCCTTTATCACGCATTTTGTGCGCTATTACACTATGGTTACATTTGTCGAAAGCTTTTGCAAAGTCTGTGTATACTACATCTGTATTTTGTTTGTCCTCTACAGCATCCAGGACCTTGTCATAGTGGTCCAGTAGCTGGGACTGGCAGGAGCGACCTGCTCTAAACCCGTGTTACCCTGGGTTGTGTAAATGATGGGTATCTAGGTGGTTCGCGATCTTGCTACTTAGAACCCTTTCTAAGATTTTTTTGATATGGGATGTTAATGCTATTGGTCGGTAGTTCTTTGCAATTGCTTTACTGCCATCTTTGTAGAGTGGGGCTATGTCTGTCGTTTTTAGTGAGTGTGGGATGAAGGATGAACCATGTGTCCATGCTTCCTCTCCTTAGAACGCTGAAGGCACACGACAAGGGCTTCTTGCAGTTCTTGATGAACACGGAGTTCCATGAGTCTGGGCCTAGGGCAGATTACATGGACATGTCATTTATTACCTTTTCAAAGTCTTGTGGTGTTAGGATAATATCCGAGATTTTTGAGATGACCAGATTTTGGGTCTCATTCATAAAGAACTCATTTGGATAGTCGAGCCTTAGTCTGGCTAGCGGCTCGCTGAACACTGAGTCGTATTGGGACTTTAGTATCTCACTCATTTCTTGGCTGTCATCTGTGTAGGTCCCATCTCGCCTAAGCAGGGGCCCAATGCTGGATGTTGTTTATCCCTTAGATTTGGTATAAGAGAAGAAGTATTTTTTTCAATTTCCTTTATGGCAATTCTTGTCTCCTGCAAGATTTCTTCAGCTTAAGTTCGATATTTGATCATAAGGTTGTGAACTGAAGGCTGCAGAAAACAATATGAAGTTCAACGATGAGAAATTTCAATTACTCAGATATGGTAAACATGAGGAAATTAAATCTTCATCAGAGTACAAAACAAATTCTGGCCACAAAATAGAGCGAAACACCAACGTCAAAGACCTGGGAGTGATTATGTCGGAGGATCTCACCTTCAAGGACCATAACATTTTATCAATCGCATCTGCTAGAAAAATGACAGGATGGATAATGAGAACCTTCAAAACTAGGGAGGCCAAGCCCATGATGACACTCTTCAGGTCACTTGTTCTATCTAGGCTGGAATATTGCTGCACTCTAACAGCACCTTTCAAGGCAGGTGAAATTGCCGACCTAGAAAATGTACAGAGAACTTTCACGGCGCGCATAACGGAGATAAAACACCTCATTTACTGGGAGCGCTTGAGGTTTCTAAACCTGTATTCCCTGGAACGCAGGAGGGAGAGATACATGATTATATACACCTGGAAAATCCTAGAGGGACTAGTACCGAACTTGCACACGAAAATCACTCACTACGAAAGCAAAAGACTTGGCAGACGATACACCATCCCCCCAATGAAAAGCAGGGGTGTCACTAGCACGTTAAGAGACCATACAATAAGTGTCAGGGGCCCGAGACTGTTCAACTGCCTCCCAGCACACATAAGGGGGATTACCAACAGACCCTTGGCAGTCTTCAAGCTGGCACTGGACAAGCACCTAAAGTCAGTTCCTGATCAGCCGGAATGTGGCTCGTACGTTGGTTTGCGTGCAGCCAGCAGCAACAGCCTGGTTGATCAGGCGCTGATCCACCAGGAGGCCTGGTCACAGACCGGGCCGCGGGGGCGTTGACCCCCGAAACTCTCTCCAGGTAAACTCCAGGTAAACTTGCAATGAGCCACACGCAAAATGATAAATGCATGAATATGCATACCTCATACCACACATGCTGTGTATCACATGCTGGAAGGGCTTGTGTAAGTTTTCCAGGAATACCGATTATTTTCATAATAAAATATTGGGATATGTCACTGCTGAACGTAGGCATATTTGACTAGGAGGGCCTAATGCTCGCTTTTATAATTATTATTATTATTATTATTATTATTATTATTATTATTGTAAAAAGTAAAAACCCCATAAAAATCAGACAGGGAAGTAACAACAGGTTAATTCACCCACAATAAATCATTTTTATTTTTATCATGAGGCGCTATATTCGTCATGAAGGGAAGGGTAGCTTCAGTTCCTCACCCAGCAATGGAATGGCTGTAATCATAAT
>NC_091313.1:24050573-24073073 GCF_038502225.1 Cherax quadricarinatus
GCCAAACGGGGTTCAGAAGACGTTGACAAAGCATTCAAGGAGACGAATGCAATTATTACACCTAGGAGGAAGTGCTGAACCTATAGAGTAGGTTAGTAACGAGGTTCGGTCCAAGGAAGAGGAGAGCCAGTAAGATTCTATGGATCAAGACTTGCTCACCGGCATCAAGGAACCTTCCTTGAAGGGTGGGCGGACATAAGAGACATGTACAAGAGAAAGTCACGATATTTCCTAACGAAATTCATTGTATTTATTAGTCTGAATGACCCTGACACATTGGTGCCTCTTTCTTGTTCTCGTATTTGACACTGAGGTCGCCTGTTACTTTGTCTGACACTGATGTCGCCTGTTCTCGTGCTTGACAGGGATGTCGCTTGTAGTAGCATTGACATGGATGTCACTTGCGTGTTCTCGTGTTTAACCATGACATTTCACATTATGTTCACCTATCTGAAGGATTGTTAGCATTAGGAAATTTCAATTTTAGCACTAAAAGTAGGATACTTTCATCATTAATTATTGTTCCTATAGCGTCTTGTAATTCAATAACAACTTGATTTTAAGATGTTAGGAAGGCAATTATACTGTTATTATTTGGGAAATCCTAAATCATTAGAGGTCTTACGGCACGTGGTTAATGGTAGGTAATCTTTCCCACGAAAGATGCCTTGATACCAGCGAAGGTTTCTTGATCAAAATAAATGAACGTATCCTTCCCTTAGATCGAACTTGATTGCCCTCCATTCACTGTGTTCTCTGTATGACCTCTGAGGGTTTAGCGCAGCCCTTATTATAAATTAATAAAAAATAATGAATGATACGCAGTCAGGATAAGTTTGTTCCATAGATCAAGACCTCAACCCCCCCCCCGCCCCGCCCCCTGCCTTTGAAGGCTTGGGGAGGTGGAGGGAGGTTTGTAAGCAGGATCCCGACACTGTCTCTCTCAGTTGCTCTGTGATGTGGGTCAGTTGGGTTACTTTCCCTGTTGTATTGTGCAAGTCTAATACCTTTGTACTTCCTGAAGAAGGACTGTGCCAGTGACGTGGCTTCTTAGTACTTCTCGGAGAGTTTCCTTCGTACGACTTAACAGGATTCGTTTGTAGTTTGTGTCATGGGAGTTAGAATTTTCGTGCGCAAGTTAAATACTTTAGTATTTCCATATAGCATCATTGCATTAATAGTAACTGATACCGACAAGTTGATGAATTAGACACACGAGCATCTCCTGGGTATCTTTATTTTGAAGACGCTTCACCAACCAGTGAATTTTTCACTTCAATACAGAGATTTTGCAAGGAAAGCAGTGCAAGATAAGGTGATTAGTCTCTGAGCCTTGAAGGTGTACAATGCCTCGGTCTTGAAGGTGTACAATGCCTCTGTCTAAGATACCTTAGACTAATTTACTGAACAACTTTAAGGCTGAGTGGCTGATTACCTCATCTTCTACTGCCATCCGTATGTAATCTCTGTATTAAATTGAAGAAAATTTAAAATAAATACTAACACTGGAAACTAAGATTGCAGGTAGACCCACGAGTGTGGGAGATCATTACTTTTCACGAGGTACAAATTCAAAATACCAGGGACGGCCAGGACGGCGACCCGCACCCACTATGGCTCTGCTACTCAGCTGATCAGAGATCTCTTGTGCTATTATGCTAAACTGTTCCAAATGTGTCTAGAAACTAGCTACAGTTGAAATGGTATTCTTGAAAATGGTATCGAGTAAAACTGTTGATGGCTGAACGTCATACGTGGCAATAGTCTTTCTTCTGGCTATCTGTAGCTGAGGCTAATCCTAAGTAGACCTTGCCCCTTCAGGAGGATCAGATCTAATTATTTCTCTACCCCACTCATTCCTCCTGCACCGTACGACGTGTGGATTTAGTGCTTCCCCAAGAAAGTAAAAATATTAATTGATCTTGAATTTCCCCCCTTCATCCGCACGAACATAACAATACCCAGTTTAAATATATATATATATATATATATATATATATATATATATATATATATATATATATATATATATATATATATATATATATATATATATATACAAAGTTTGTGTAATGAGCTTTCTATGCACAATCATAAAAACACAAGAGAAATATATGCATGATAAATTTAGATAAACTTACACTTTACCACGTGTGCACTAACCCTTCACTATATGTTTGTTTAGTTTACTGTAAATGTTGTTACTCGGCCGCGCCCATTGCTAGTGTTACCATGGAACAACTCGAGCCGCTAGTGTGTTTACTTTGAGTCAGTGGAGCAGTGTTACATAATATGTAAACAATGCAAGCATAATACACTTCCTTTCATTGGAAATATTAAGAAAATGATCTCTTTAAGGGTTAATTATCAAGACAGCATAATAGTTTGGCTTATTTCCATTGGAGTCTTTCCTTAGAACGAGAGCCACATCAATCGACAAACTATAGGTACCTATCTATTGACAAGTAAACATGGGCTGTAGATATCCAAGCATCAATGGTATATGATACAGACTTGTTGAAGAATTAGACATAGGAGTAGCAACTGGTTATCTTTAGTAGACGTTTCACCAACGTCTACTAAATAGAGATATCCAGTTGTTGCGCTTGTCTAATTCTTCAACATGGGCAGTAAGGATCACAGCCAGGATATTATGAGGATCACAGCCAGATGATTTGCTCATACGGCTCGTTTTGTCTAGCAATCTTACGAGGGTCCATTCGGTTGCGAGGCGATTGCTCAACATTGTCTTTTCTGTAGAGTGGGTTAAGATAAATTTCCTGCATTTGTTTTACGAACTGAAAATCTTATTTACTTGCTCATTTCGATGATGGGTTGTTTTATTTTTATTATATGAGCTAATTTATATGTTTACAAAGTTTTTTAGTAAGAGGAAAGATCTAGAGAAGTAGTTTCATTGGCCAGTCAGTCCAGGAAGGATGGTACGAGTGATGTCCTTGAGAAAGGTGCAGTCAAAGTGTAAACGTTAATAGGTGACCGTCCTGTTATATAATTGCTATCTTACAGATGTTGGTCAGGTGGGTTACCTTGGTCAGGTAGGGAATACTTAAATCACTCTTGTTTTCAGGCGAGGATACCTTAAAATCACAGGTTTTGAATCTAGTGGGAGACTTGTAATAATCTTGACCTTATGCACAGCAGCAAACTAAGACATTAATCTGATGTTGAAGATTCTGCTGCCAGAAATACTTGTAACCAAACATAAGCCTGGTTACTACATCAGTCGGTCTGTTCACATTGCAAGTTGCTCCGTAGTGGATGATAGATCTCAGTCTTCTGACTACATTCCTACATTCTACTTAAGGATCCTTTTTTTTTTTGGGGGGGGGGGAGGTTAACTTTTCGACTTTATCTTAGACACAATCCAATTATACGTTACTACCTCTTATCTTCTTCAGCGAGCATGTTAGTCATTACGTGAGTCAATCGCCTTTAGTGATGACATAGAATCAGTAATAATTACAGTCCAGCTCAGTGTCATAAGTTAACTTCATCATTCTTCTCTGTATGTTTTCCAGCGCATTTAGGTCCATTATGTAATATGGAGACCAGAACTGCGCAGCATTATCTATCTGATCGGGACCTTACCGGAGATATATAAAGTTGATGTATAACTAGTACTTCTTGATATGAAGCTAAGAATTCTGTTAGCTTTATCGCTACCATTTATGCACTGTCTTGGCTTTAGATTACTGCTAACAAGAACCCCTAAATCTTTCTCACATTCAAAGTGATCGAGATCTACATTCTGTAGTATATAAGTGCCATGGTTCTTATATTTGTCTACATTTAACTGCATCTGCCACTTCAACCATTGCATCAACCTATCCAGATCTTCCTCTAGCGTTTTTAGACGTATCAGAATTTAAATGACAGCTTATTTTAGTGTCATCAGGAAACTTGCTTGTGTCCCTATTCCCTCATCTGAGTCATTTATGTATATTGTTAACAAAGGTCCCAATACTGAAGACTGTCTAACCGTTCTTATGACGCCCCTCCCCCCACTCTGGTTTTATAAATGGGCTTGTGGATAGACTCCTAATGAGGATATAGTCACCCTCTCCTCTGTCTAATCATCATCCCTACCACTTTCATTCACTCTTCTCCCGTCTCCACCTCCCCAGCTGTATGACTTATGGGTGTAGTGGTTCCCCTTGATTATAATTATTCAACCTCTGCCCACTTTCCCTTTCTCATTATCTGACGGTCACATGGAAATCCCAGGAGTTGCTGGCGAGTGGTCCATCGTTGTGACCTCTCGTCAACATCCGGTCCAAGAGACTCTCCCTTCTCCCCGTCATCTCCACCCTTGCCCTCCCTTTCCTTTTCCTTCTCTCTCATATCCCCATTTCGCTTCTCTTATTCCTCTTTTCCCTTGTCTTGTTCCTCTCTCTCCCTAATCTCTTGTTACCACATTCCCTCTTTCGCTTGTCACTCATTCCTCCTTTTCCTTGTCTGTTCTTCCCTTCTAACCTGTCTTCCCTTCTTTCCAATATCTTTGTCTTCACCTCTCTTTTTCCCTTTACCACCATCACCTTTTCTCTCGCCTTCCCTCCTGTGTTTTACACCCCCACCTCTCTCTCCCACTTCCTATTCCTCCTCCTCTTCCGCCTTTTTCTCTCCCTCTCTTCTGCCCCCATCTTTTTCTGCCTCTTTCTCTTTTCTCTCCTGCATTTTCTAACACTTTTATGCCTCTTTTGTCCCTTCTCTCATGCCCTTACTTTTCTGCCCTTCTTCCCCTTCGCTGCTGCCCCTCTGTTTTACCACCTCCATGTCTACCTCTTTTCTCTTCTGTCTCCTCTCTTTCTGCCTCTCCTCTCCGCTCTGACTTCCTCCTCGCATTGACCTCTCTGGAATCCTTTCACTGTCGTTTAAAACCAGCACAGCTGGCGGCGCGGGGGTGGAACTGATGTTGTGCTTCCATAAAAACCTCAGCGAACAGTGGCGAAGCTGTGTTCCAGGTGGTCTCTCGGGGACCTGGCTGGACCGGTACCTACCAGTGACCTGTGTTCAGCTCCCTCAAGGACCGGGCAGGATTACTACCAGTGACCTGCGTCCAGCTCACTTTCAGGGACCTGGAAGGACCAGTATCAGTGACCTGCGTCCAGCTTACTCTCAGGGACCTGGAAGGACCAGTACCAGTGACTTGTGTCCAGCTTACTCTCAGGGACCTGGAAGGACCAGTACCAGTGACCTGCGTCCAGACTACTCTCGGGGACCTGGAAGGACCAGTACCAGTGACCTGCGTCCAGCTTACTCTCAGGGACCTGGAAGGACCAGTACCGGTGACCTGCGTCCAGCTTACTCTCAGGGACCTGGAAGGACCAGTACCAGTGATCTGCGTCCAGCTTACTCTCAGGGACCTGGAAGGACCAGTACCAGTGACCTGCGGCCAGTTCATTCTCAGGGACCTGGAAAGACCAGTACCAGTAACCTGCGTCCAGCTTACTCTCAGGGACCTGGAAGGACCAGTACCAGTGACCTGCGTCCAGCTTACTCTCAGGGACTTGGAAGGACCAGTACCAGTGACCTGCGTCCAACCTACTCTCGGGGACCTGGAAGGACCAGTACCAGTGACTTGCGTCTAGCTTACTCTCAGGGACCTGGAAGGACCAGTACCAGTGACCTGCGTCCAGCTTACTCTCAGGGACCTGGAAGGACCAGTACCAGTGACCTGCGGCCAGTTCACTCTCAGGGACCTGGAAGGACCAGTACCAGTGACCTGCGTCCAGCTTACTCTCAGGGACCTGGAAGGACCAGTACCAGTGACCTGCGTCCAGCTTACTCTCAGGGACCTGGAAGGACCAGTACCAGTGACCTGCGGCAAGTTCACTCTCAGGGACCTGGAAGGACCAGTACCAGTGACCTGCGGCCAATTCACTCAGGGGCCTGGAAGGACCAGTACCAGTGACCTGCGTCCAGCTTACTCTCAGGGACCAGGAAGGACCAGTACCAGTGACCTGCTGCCAGCTTACTCTCAGGGACCTGGAAGGACCAGTACCAGTGACCTGCGTCCAGCTTACTCTCAGGGACCTGGAAGGACCAGTACCAGTGACCTGCGGCCAGCTTACTCTCAGGGACCTGGAAGGACCAGTACCAGTGACCTGCGTCCAGCTTACTCTCAGGGACCTGGAAGGACGAGTACTAGTGACCTGCGTCCAGCTTACTCTCAGGGACCTGGAAGGACCAGTACCAGTGACCTGCGGCCAGCTTACTCTCAGGGACCTGGAAGGACCAGTACCAGTGACCTGCGTCCAGCTTACTCTCAGGGACCTGGAAGGACCAGTACCAGTGACCTGCGGCCAGCTTACTCTCAGGGACCTGGAAGGACCAGTACCAGTGACCTGCGTCCAGCTTACTCTCAGGGGCCTGGAAGGACCAGTACCAGTGACCTGCGTCCATCTTACTCTCAGGGACCTGGAAGGACCAGTACCAGTGACCTGCGGCCAGCTTACTCTCAGGGACCTGGAAGGACCAGTACCAGTGACCTGCGGCCAGTTGACTCTCAGGGACCTGGAAGGACCAGTACCAGTGACCTGCGTCCAGCTTACTCTCAGGGACCTGGAAGGACCAGTACCAGTGACCTGCGTCCAGCTTACTCTCAGGGGCCTGGAAGGACCAGTACCAGTGACCTGCGTCCATCTTACTCTCAGGGACCTGGAAGGACCAGTACCAGTGACCTGCGTCCAGCTTACTCTCAGGGACCTGGAAGGACCAGTACCAGTGACATGCGTCCAGCTTACTCTCAGGGACCTGGAAGGACCAGTACCAGTGACCTGCGGCCAGTTCACACTCAGGGACCTGGAAGGACCAGTACCAGTGACCTGCGTCCAGCTTACTCTCAGGGACCTGGAAGGACCAGTACCAGTGACCTGCGGCCAGTTCACTCTCAGGGACCTGGAAGGACCAGTACCAGTGACCTGCGTCCAGCTTACTCTCAGGGACCTGGAAGGACCAGTACTAGTGACCTGCGTCCAGCTTACTCTCAGGGACCTGGAAGGACCAGTACCAGTGACCTGCGGCCAGTTCACTCTCAGGGACCTGGAAGGACCAGTACCAGTGACCTGCGTCCAGCTTACTCTCAGGGACCTGGAAGGACCAGTACTAGTGACCTGCGTCCAGCTTACTCTCAGGGACCTGGAAGGACCAGTACCAGTGACCTGCGGCCAGCTTACTCTCAGGGACCTGGAAGGACCAGTACCAGTGACCTGCGTCCAGCTTACTCTCAGGGACCTGGAAGGACCAGTACCAGTGACCTGCGGCCAGTTCACTCTCAGGGACCTGGAAGGACCAGTATCAGTGACCTGCGGCCAGTTCACTCTCAGGGACCTGGAAGGACCAGTATCAGTGACCTGCGGCCAGTTCACTCTCAGGGACCTGGAAGGACCAGTACCAGTGACCTGCGGCCAGCTTACTCTCAGGGACCTGGAAGGACCAGTACCAGTGACCTGCGGCCAGCTTACTCTCAGGGACCTGGAAGGACCCGTACCAGTGACCTGCGGCCAGCTTACTCTCAGGGACCTGGAAGGACCAGTACCAGTGACCTGCGTCCAGCTTACTCTCAGGGACCTGGAAGGACGAGTACTAGTGACCTGCGTCCAGCTTACTCTCAGGGACCTGGAAGGACCAGTACCAGTGACCTGCGGCCAGCTTACTCTCAGGGACCTGGAAGGACCAGTACCAGTGACCTGCGTCCAGCTTACTCTCAGGGACCTGGAAGGACCAGTACCAGTGACCTGCGGCCAGCTTACTCTCAGGGACCTGGAAGGACCAGTACCAGTGACCTGCGTCCAGCTTACTCTCAGGGGCCTGGAAGGACCAGTACCAGTGACCTGCGTCCATCTTACTCTCAGGGACCTGGAAGGACCAGTACCAGTGACCTGCGGCCAGCTTACTCTCAGGGACCTGGAAGGACCAGTACCAGTGACCTGCGGCCAGTTGACTCTCAGGGACCTGGAAGGACCAGTACCAGTGACCTGCGTCCAGCTTACTCTCAGGGACCTGGAAGGACCAGTACCAGTGACCTGCGTCCAGCTTACTCTCAGGGGCCTGGAAGGACCAGTACCAGTGACCTGCGTCCATCTTACTCTCAGGGACCTGGAAGGACCAGTACCAGTGACCTGCGTCCAGCTTACTCTCAGGGACCTGGAAGGACCAGTACCAGTGACATGCGTCCAGCTTACTCTCAGGGACCTGGAAGGACCAGTACCAGTGACCTGCGGCCAGTTCACACTCAGGGACCTGGAAGGACCAGTACCAGTGACCTGCGTCCAGCTTACTCTCAGGGACCTGGAAGGACCAGTACCAGTGACCTGCGGCCAGTTCACTCTCAGGGACCTGGAAGGACCAGTACCAGTGACCTGCGTCCAGCTTACTCTCAGGGACCTGGAAGGACCAGTACTAGTGACCTGCGTCCAGCTTACTCTCAGGGACCTGGAAGGACCAGTACCAGTGACCTGCGGCCAGTTCACTCTCAGGGACCTGGAAGGACCAGTACCAGTGACCTGCGTCCAGCTTACTCTCAGGGACCTGGAAGGACCAGTACTAGTGACCTGCGTCCAGCTTACTCTCAGGGACCTGGAAGGACCAGTACCAGTGACCTGCGGCCAGCTTACTCTCAGGGACCTGGAAGGACCAGTACCAGTGACCTGCGTCCAGCTTACTCTCAGGGACCTGGAAGGACCAGTACCAGTGACCTGCGGCCAGTTCACACTCAGGGACCTGGAAGGACCAGTACCAGTGACCTGCGTCCAGCTTACTCTCAGGGACCTGGAAGGACCAGTACCAGTGACCTGCGGCCAGTTCACTCTCAGGGACCTGGAAGGACCAGTACCAGTGACCTGCGTCCAGCTTACTCTCAGGGACCTGGAAGGACCAGTACTAGTGACCTGCGTCCAGCTTACTCTCAGGGACCTGGAAGGACCAGTACCAGTGACCTGCGGCCAGTTCACTCTCAGGGACCTGGAAGGACCAGTACCAGTGACCTGCGTCCAGCTTACTCTCAGGGACCTGGAAGGACCAGTACTAGTGACCTGCGTCCAGCTTACTCTCAGGGACCTGGAAGGACCAGTACCAGTGACCTGCGGCCAGCTTACTCTCAGGGACCTGGAAGGACCAGTACCAGTGACCTGCGTCCAGCTTACTCTCAGGGACCTGGAAGGACGAGTACTAGTGACCTGCGTCCAGCTTACTCTCAGGGACCTGGAAGGACCAGTACCAGTGACCTGCGGCCAGCTTACTCTCAGGGACCTGGAAGGACCAGTACCAGTGACATGCGTCCAGCTTACTCTCAGGGACCTGGAAGGACCAGTACCAGTGACCTGCGGCCAGCTTAATCTCAGGGACCTGGAAGGACCAGTACCAGTGACCTGCGGCCAGCTTACTCTCAGGGACCTGGAAGGACCAGTACCAGTGACCTGCGTCCAGCTTACTCTCAGGGACCTGGAAGGACCAGTACCAGTGACCTGCGTCCAGCTTACTCTCAGGGACCTGGAAGGACCAGTACCAGTGACCTGCGTCCAGCTTACTCTCAGGGACCTGGAAGGACCAGTACCAGTGACCTGCGGCCAGTTCACTCTCAGGGACCTGGAAGGACCAGTACCAGTGACCTGCGTCCAGCTTACTCTCAGGGACCTGGAAGGACCAGTACTAGTGACCTGCGTCCAGCTTACTCTCAGGGACCTGGAAGGACCAGTACCAGTGACCTGCGGCCAGCTTACTCTCAGGGACCTAGAAGGACCAGTACCAGTGACCTGCGTCCAGCTTACTCTCAGGGACCTGGAAGGACGAGTACTAGTGACCTGCGTCCAGCTTACTCTCAGGGACCTGGAAGGACCAGTACCAGTGACCTGCGGCCAGCTTACTCTCAGGGACCTGGAAGGACCAGTACCAGTGACCTGCGTCCAGCTTACTCTCAGGGACCTGGAAGGACCAGTACCAGTGACCTGCGGCCAGCTTACTCTCAGGGACCTGGAAGGACCAGTACCAGTGACCTGCGTCCAGCTTACTCTCAGGGACCTGGAAGGACCAGTACCAGTGACCTGCGTCCAGCTTACTCTCAGGGACCTGGAAGGACCAGTACCAGTGACCTACGTCCAGCTTACTCTCAGGGACCTGGAAGGACCAGTACCAGTGACCTGCGGCCAGTTCACTCTCAGGGACCTGGAAGGACCAGTACCAGTGACTTGCGTCCAGCTTACTCTCAGGGACCTGGAAGGACCAGTACCAGTGACCTGCGTCCAGCTTACTCTCAGGGACCTGGAAGGACCAGTACCAGTGACCTGCGGCCAGTTCACTCTCAGGGACCTGGAAGGACCAGTACCAGTGACCTGCGGCCAGCTTACTTTCAGGGACCTGGAAGGACCCGTACCAGTGACCTGCGGCCAGCTTACTCTCAGGGACCTGGAAGGACCCGTACCAGTGACCTGCGGCCAGTTCACTGGTCTCTCTCAAGTGGCAATAATTTATTTTGAGCTGATTTATATGTTTGTTTTAGTATAGATGTACTCCAAAAAATAATTTGCACAAGAAATGGCTATTTTTGCTGGGTTAAGTAGTCTGCTTATATTAAAAAAGTCTGACCCAGAATTTAAAATTTACCAATATGGATTTTTATGCAACAAAATTTCCTCTATATCTCCTTTATCTTCACTTCTCTTTCCTTCCGCCCATCCCCTCTCATTTTCCTTATTGCCTCCGTCTTTCTCCTTTCTTTTCCACCTCCGTTCTGTCTCTCTCCCTTCCCCCCCCCCATCTTCTCTGTTATGAAGAAGAAAATGTTCTTAAACAGTGTAAATTCTAGCGGATTTTCCAAGATGAGGTTGTTGATGGCGTCAGTTTCCTTTAAACTACCTAAAAACTCTCCGGCTATATACTGCTTTATACTTTCACTTTCAACATGTTAGTCATCATCGTGTCTCCACTTCTTTAACGTCAGAGGCAAGCAATGGTAGATTCTGTCATGTAGCATTAACCGGACTAGAAAACAAAAGCTAGGGAAGAGCGTGTAGGAACACCAAGTCAACATATTGACTTTTTAAAGTGTACAAATGCATTCATGTGCAATTTTGACAAAATAGTGAGTCGGTATATTTCATCCTCAAGCTGAGGCCCTCTCCATCAAGCTGACCCATCAAGGGAGGTGCCGGAAAGGGGGTGATGGGCTTTTGCTCCAAGGACTTAGACTAATCCTCCCTTGGATCAAATTCGATTGCCTTTCATTATGAACGTAATATTTCAGCAAACTGGGCCACAGCTCAGTGCTTATTAAATTGTTTTTCTTTGGATGTCTGTACACTATTATGTTTCACTGCACGTTTGCGAAATGGAGCCTCAGGGTGTCCGCTGGAGGCGGCGTCCCTCTTAAGACAAAGGAACCCTTTATTAGATTCCTTGTACAGTTCTCTCTTCTTTTGGCTGCTTGAGCCATCGTCTCTCCAGTGAATGTGTGGCAGCACTGCCGGCACAGCACTGCCGACAAATAACAATGATCCACTGATGATGTTACTTAACATCAGCTAGTACTTTCGCCAGCCGAGCTGCCCTTGAAAACATGAAAGCTGGGTCAGAACTACGAAGTCTAAGTTTCTTGCCTTTCTAACGGAAAGCCTTCAGCGGTAGCAACTCATTATTCACAAATAGCAGTTTTCGTAATATTCTGACCTAATTTTATCATTTGCGATATGCATAATGAGAATAAGGTTCATTTTTGATGCTTAACTGATGGTGTTTCTGCGAAGTACGCCAGCAACTCTGGCCGGCTAACCACGTCTGTTGTGCAATGGAGAAGTTTATATTTGCTGCTGCACTAGTTAATAATCTGATCAGCCTTCGTAGTGTTGCAACTTGAGTCAGTTGAGACAAAAGTATTGATAAAAAATTAGGAAAAAGAAAACCTTGAAGCCTTGGCGAGGTGATGTAAGAGGACGTGGTAGAGTGAACGCG
This sequence comes from Cherax quadricarinatus, assembly GCF_038502225.1. Classification (NCBI taxonomy): domain Eukaryota; kingdom Metazoa; phylum Arthropoda; class Malacostraca; order Decapoda; family Parastacidae; genus Cherax; species Cherax quadricarinatus. The sequence goes on from NC_091313.1 coordinate 24,062,538, forward strand.
GCGGCGAGTGGCAACAGGAGAAGGGAGGGTGGAGAGTGTAGCAGTGTAGCCAGTCACAAGCTGTGAGTCGCTCAGAACACGGCGCCACTCACCAGCACCCGCACTTCTCAACCCTCAACATGAGGGCTTAAAGTTTCTTCGCCTAAATCAAATATGAGTGTTTAATCTAACTCCTGGAAGGTGGAGGAGTACCAGCCAATTCTCGAACCGCTTTAGTTTTCCCTTGCACTCTCTTAGTGTTTATTTTTCGAAACCCTTGAGGAAACTACATTCGAAACGTCGCCTGACGTCTGAAAAATACTTTTCGTCGGATGTATTTTTTCTATACTTACAAGAAAGAAGTGGTATAATATGGAGGTCAATAGCATACAGTAGATCTTTAGTCTCAACATCTCCGTTACTTTCTCGCTCACTCCACCCAACAAGAAATGCAACGACGGGTATCAGTACTGACTTCGTGAAACCTTCAGAATCAGTACTCATCATGAAGCTTCTGGTATTTTCAGCGCTCTTAGTCTTCAGCGGCTTCCCACAGGCCTCTCCTGGCCCCCAGCAAAAGTTCCCAGACGACTTCTACAGCGACGTGAACACCGCCCCAGGTCCTGGGTCCATCTTCAACGAGGGCAGCATATCACGTCCGGACGCAGGTGAGGTCAACGTCGGCAGCCTAGAAGTTAGCCACCTCACAGACCCTCCCGCTCCTTCAGGGTCTCCGAACTCCCAGGGGGGTCTCAACTCGAGCTCCGGCAACGCCCACTTTAATGTCGATCTCAGACTCTTGTATAACATGATTCTGAATGACTCTCATCCCTCTGACTCCAGAAACAACGAGAACAGAGGTGTGGACCAGTGATTTTACAAGAGCAACAGGTGGCCTTGGCAGCATGTGACTTTGTAGACGGCACCATCTACAGTGCTTGGTTGTGAGGCTGTCCTATGTTTACAATCTCGGTCGTGAGAAAGAGAGAGAGGGAGAAAGAGAGAGAGAGGGGGGAGAGGTGTTAACTTTTGCTTTTATTATTATGACCCTAATGAATGAGGTGTTAATTGTGAAGACAGGTCTAATGTTGCAATTATCTTTTGGCATGACTTGCACGTGTGATTTATGTCTGCACCTTTAGCATCACACGCATACTGTCCTTAAACCTGCACATTAGCATTTAGTACAGCACCATTGCATAGCACGCCATTCACATCCGCATGCAGCTTACGTTACGAGAATAGGACTCAGATTTTACCCATAGAAAATTTCCGATCATTTTACTTGGTTCACACCAACAGATCTAAGAATGCTGCACTGTTCATGTACCTCTTGAATTTTCATCATCGCACATTCCAGTTTCCTCAAATGATCGCACACACCTCTGATTTATGCCACACACTCTTGCACAGCCCCAGCTACACCATCCACATAACGTCCCTAATACGCCCACTCGATGCCAACACATCCCCCTCTCCCATGCTAATGTTCTACTAGCTAACGTATTCCCTAAAAAATGTGCCTCCCTTACCTACTCAATATGCCCACCACAAGCCACCATACCCATCCCCTCAAATTAGCCAATCCTTTGTTTGGGTTAGGCTAGCCTGAGGTGCGGTAATTCCAGCTCTGTTCGAAGGAAACCTTTGAAGATGTCATAACTGATGAACCCTTACTGGAACACTTGATGCTGTCCTCGTTGTCCTGTTGAAGTCTCCCAGCTCAGATTGACACATTTCAACACTTTAGGGAATGAAAAGCCACAATACCGTAACTGAAACTACATAAATAGGAGAAAGAAAGTTGTGACGATGTTTTGGCCCGACTTGGTGTGTGTGACTAGTTAATGGTCCAAGTCGGACCGAAACGTCGTCACAAGTTTTTCTCTAATATGAGGGTTATCTGTGTATTGTTTCAGCATCTTGTATGTGTAATAGAATATGACAGAGAAACAGTCAGCTTTTCTTCTTACTGTGTAAATGTCATAGAGGGTATCAGCACACTGCTGATGTAGCTAGTTTTATTAAGCAGACAAGACTCTCCCGAGTCAGAAGGTCCTTTCACTTAGAGAAAAAGTTGACTACAACAATCCTGCCAGTGATAACTATTGTGTACACATCCCACTGTATATAACGCGCACTCCGCACATCCCGTCCATACTTATACCACCCTAACGTCATCCCTCACATCCTCGTCCCCAACAATGTCACCCACCCACTCTCGCACTGCATCCCGCCCAGAGTCACACCCCTCACCCTACCATCACACCACCACCCACTCCTCAATTTTTTTTTACACCCAACCTAAAGCCCAAGTCCAAGTTCAATCTCACCCACCCACCAACACAGCTGGAAAAAGTGCAAAGGTCTGCAACGAAACTAGTCCCACTCTATCCGCCTGTCGTAACACCCCATCACTATATCACCCTTATTAAGGCTTTATACTTTTCTTCCCTCACAGCTATTCCACAGAAGTGCTGGTACAAGAGCAATCAGTATGACTGCGGACTCTCGGTGTCTTGCGTTTTCCAGGGCTCCAAGCCCGTCGACCTGTGCTCTGGAGGCATGATCTGGTCCTGCTGCGTGCCCAGGAACAAAGTCGACGCTGTCGATGAGAATCTGGGAGCCATCGGCAACGACGTCAGTAAGTAGATCCCTCTCTTGTTGCATGTAAGAATGTTGTCGCATTAATGCTTTAAGAGGAAGTTGGATTACTTCCTCTTATAAAAACCAGATCAGCCAGACTGTGACGGCTATTTAGGCCTGCGAGCCGCTAGCAGTAACAGTCCGGTTGACCAGGCTGTCACTACGAAAATCTCGCCTCAGGAGGGACTGACAATGTGTAGGATACCCTTGAAGCCATTTACAGGTATATTACAGGTATATTTGAAGTGAGTAGACCTACTTGACTGTTATTGCTTGAATTCAGCGCTGTATGTCCCTTGTGGGTTTAGGGTTTAGTTATAATTATAATAATATTTGAATTTACAAATATTCTGCATTTTTTCCTAATGCTCTTTGAGTGTTATCATTAATTTCGAACGGAATACAGCTCCAAATCTTTCGATCAAGAGCCCTTTGCAAGTACCAAGACACGCCCCTTGAGGAAAGGGTGTCCACTGTAAATTTGAGGAACTTATGCATAACAATAGTCACACATTCTTGTGTATAGTTTCCCCATGGCTTTCTATCTGAGCATAATCTATGACGACCTCTTCGTTATGTGAAGATGAACTGATCAGGTGAGTAAGAAGGTAAGGCTAAGTAAGTCTTAGTGTATTACTCATAATATATCCTACGTGCGTCCATATTTATATATGTATATAAAGTTCAAAATTAAGTGTAATATAAAAAATCCATTCAAGGTGATCAATCTAGTTGCTTTCTCTTCTAAGAAATATCGCTCCCTTGACTCTTCACTAAAAAGTGGGTAACAGTAACCCTTCTCCAGGCCAGGCGTGCAACAAACAACACTCCATCAGTCAACGCCATATCCTCTCTAGTGAAAACATGAACACCCAGAAACCTTACAGGTGCGCAAGGTCTCCACTCAGCGTAGTTCCCAGCTGTCTGTCAACACCTGATTGACATAGTCCTCGCATTTTACTCTGTCTCTTTAAAAAACAAATATACTCGCTCATATGCATAAGTTTCATACATATACATACATGCATACATGTATGTATGTATCGCATGCAAGCATGCATACATACATACATACATACATATACCCCTCTTTACTCCACAAAAATCGCAGCCACTCTAGTTGCTTATCTCTTTTCACCAACATTGTCTGCCCTCAGAAATTTCATATGGTACTTCTTAAAATGCTCTACCTCCATGTACAGTATCTGGTACCCTCATTTCATACTACCTCTGTGCATATGGTATCCTTAATGCATACTATATTCATGTCACCCCTCAGTACATACATTTTCCATGTATGTGACAGTGCATACTTCCTCTACATACATGACTCTACATACAACAAGTATATGGTACTCTTCAGGGTGCACTTTTTCCATGTATATGACACTTCCTCATGTAATTTCTCTAGTACTCGTCAGTATCCACACTTTTCACTACAGTATTGTATAATAAACGGGGAAAATTGCCATACGTAGCTTTGCTCTTGGATTAATGGTTACCTGTTTTATATTATTACTCAATGGTACATCTGCATTTCTAGGTGCTTAAAAAATGGTTTCCATTTCCATTGGTATGACAAATATTCTTCTTTACAGTAATTACTTGTTTGTAGTTAAATTGCTAAGAATTCTTTTGTAATTTTTTAATATTTCTTCCATAACTTAATGATAACGCAGGTAAAATTTAGTCACATTTTTTAACATGCAAATATTTTTTTTTATTTGAGAGCCAGAGTAAAAAAATATACATCTTTGTATCTAGGATATAAAACTGATTTAAACATCCGGCAACTCCTCTTAAGTAGGTAGAAGATGCATAACTTGCGCTAGTTGTTTGTATTATAAAATGGCTATTAATCCTAGCTGCTTACGTAACATGGATTGCTTTATACGAAGTAATTATACTTTGCTATTCAAATTTGCCTGAAGTTAGAGTTAAGGTTTATGGGAAGATAGAATTAAGGTTTGTGGTGGAAAATGGTTTGTGTAGAGATAGAATGCAGTATTGTGGCACTATAGAGGTTAGCCCTTCACATGTTTAAACTAAGGAAATAATTATACCATTAAACCATTGAGTGTGAACAGCGGACGTCAGAGGTACAAACAATGTTTTGTTAGGGAGAAGGACAGCAGCAGGAGAAGGATTAGATGAAGCAGGAAAAAGACTAGGCGAGGAAGGAAGAGGTACAGTGTGCTGAAAGTGAGTGCGTGAATGAAAACAAAGTAGACCAGGCCAATATATTTTGTCGAACAAGCTTGGAGACAACAGTGTGTGGTAATGATGATTTATATGGAGGAGGCGAAAGTAAGAAGGACTGAGGTGGAATGGGAATGATGACCCCACTGGCGTTCTAGTGGTAGAGCTTCTACGGCGGGATGGTAGGAAAAAAGAGGACTTGTTTAGTCTTCATTGGCATTATTACATATCCATGTTGAGGAGGTAATTCCACAGGGGTCATACAGCGCCTGGGGAATAGGAGGCCATCAAGATTTGAGACGGGAAAGAGGGGCTGAGCTCCTATTCTTCAGATCAAGAGTCCTCTGCCAGCCTCAAGGCAACCTATTTAAACGGTCATTATAAAATAGGTCTTTCCAACTTGCCAATATTGCATACAAGTTTAAATGGGTTAGTGGATATTGCACATATATTTGTGGCTAAATTTTGGGAAAGCTAGATAAGCTCCGGTTAATTAATGATTGATACATAAGCTAATGTACCACTAATGTAGCACTAGTACGTGTCATTAGATCACCAAGACATGTAAAGGGGCCGTATATTGTTGTTGTTGTTGTTAACTTTTAGTGTATTGTAGTGACTGTAATGAATTTTTTGAAGTCATGTCGACCAGGACTCCTCATTTACACTATATGTTAATTGGATAAATGTGTAAAATGCCAATTTGTAGTGTTAGTGGTCCTAGTATTATTGATTTTAATGGTGCTAGTATTGTTAATCTTAATTGTCCTAATATTATTGATCTTAGTGATCCTAGTATTATTGATCTTAGTAATCTTAACATTATTGATCTTAGTGATCATAGTATTACTGATCTTAGTGATCCTAGCATTATTGATCTTAGTATTAGCGGGTCTGTGACTCTTCCCTCACTCACTGAGCCTTCACCTCATCATCAGATCACCAGCAGTTCTTCAGTGGTGGCAGCCGCCCCAGCTCCTTCAACAACAACAGACCCCATGACAGACCTCCACACATTGATTCTGATTTCGAGCACGACGATGACACTTTTTTCCCCAACACCCACAGACCCTCGTCTATTCTCAGACCGCACAGACCTCACGATAGACCGTTCAGACCACCCCACAGACCTCCGCGGCCGCCTCCTTTTATCCGACCTGATAATGGTAGACCTAGTCTCGACTTGGACGAGAATTTTAGTTCTTTTAACCGGCCGCATAATACTTTTAACCACTTCGACTCGTTCGACAATCGACCTCACGACTTCGCTCGACCAGGATCGAGTCGGCCTCGACCGCCGTTTTTATCTGCGGGTCCTCCCGAGCCTGCTGCCAGTCGTTTCGGTATGACAAGATATCCATTGTTTTTCTTCATCTTTATTGCACTTTAAATGTGTTCTTGCTTTATTGCACCCTGTGATCTTTCTCCTTCCTACTGCTTGTTGATACAGCTGACATATATTGTGGAATTGTGATATAAATTAGGAATGCATTTAAAATTCCACTTTCCAGTTGCCTTGATATCTGCTGAAAAATAAGTTAAAATGATTAAATTGCTGAATCCCAGTATCAGTCAAGATAATTTACTTATGCTTTTAATTGCTCTACTGAAAAAAAAAGTCTGAAATTTGTTCAGTGAAGTAAATTAATGACTAAACAGTGTTCAGACATGAAGAAACAAATCGCATGAAAAAGTGAGAGGGAAAAATTAACTGATTGCCGCTTGCAAAGGCAATGCGAAAAGTGGCTTAGTTTTGTTAATACTGTGGTGTATGCGAGAAAGATGTTATTGACAATAGCTACACGAACATTATGCGAGTTACTTCCTGCTTCATGAAGTATATCAGTAGTTCACTCTGCCCTTCAAGTGAGAGTGGAAAAGTGAGTAACTAAACAGTACATTTTTGCTTCACTTAAAGAAAAAAAGTTTAAGTGACAGGAGGCGCCCAGTGGTAATGTGAATAACGCAACAATACGGAGTTTCTCCAGAAGATTAGAACAATAGGTGTTGAAACGTCAAAATAATAATTCGAATGAGTGTTACACCTGAGCGGTTGAAATGTTACTCGGACACAGAGTGAACAATTGTGTTCACATATCAGAGAAAATTAAATCCACGAGTGCTGGGGAGTGAGATACTTATTACCAATTGTATTTACAGCAACAGAGATTAAGCTTGTGGTGTCCCTTATATTATAAATTAATCCTAAGTCTGCAAACGTCCCAGTATTTATGCCACTCCATTACTAATGTGATTTTCATGCTAGAAATCTTCCACACTGGGAAAATTACTTATTACTAATGTGTTGTCTCAAGATGTTTAAAGTTATGGAACCTTGAAAAAAAGCCACTATGTAAAGCTTTTGTCAGTTTTAGCTATGTAATGAGAGAAACATTGTGCACCAAAAAGCTTGTTTTGAACACTGTTATGTCCTTCACCGTTGTCAACAGTAAGAAATTTGAATCTATGGTCTTTTCCTTTCTTAAATTTGAAATATATTTTTATAAGCTGATATACAGTCAGATCTCGGCAGCTCTTATTCTTCCTCAATATTATTAGTGGATTTGCACATCTCCTTTTCTTTTGCTCTCGTCTGAGTTCTAAATTTAATTCTTAGTAGTTTTAGTATCTCATATTTGGTGTACTGAACTTATATCACTTGGACCTGCCTCGCATGGGCCAGTAGGCCTTCTGCAGTGTTCCTTCGTTCTTATGTTCTTATGTTCTTATATATTTTATAAGCTTATCGATTTGATTGTCTTTCCTCTTTACGCAGTTACGTAAACATTGGTTAACATGCGTTAATCTAGGCTAATCAAAAGTAAAAAAAAAAAATATGCATATAATCTTTGTAAAGTGTTAAAGCCCGGAAAAAATGACGGGAGGAGCATTCTGTGCAGAACTATAACATAGACAGGAGGACAGGTTGGTGTGTGGTGGTCGGTACTCGCTCTGGTTTCACAGCTGGTGAGTAAGTGCCTTTGTGTCAGTTAAGTGGTGTAATATGCTTTACACATCAGAGCTCCCATGAAAATGTTTCTCCTTCGAAAATTGTCAAAAACGTGTTGAAACAACGTATTACTCTCGACAACCGGAGTTATTGCCACAAGTTCCCAAACTGTTAAAATTTAATGCTCCTCATCAACGTTCCGGGAAAAACGAAAAGGTAGTTTCCTCTCCTTCCTTCCTTCCCTCCCTCCCTCCCTCACCTCTTGATGCCACTAGAAACATGTACATGAGCAGATAAACGCAGTGTAAAAGGATCAGAATATATCAGGTTGAAAGCTATCTACATTCGTGGAGAACTGCCGATTTGGGTTCGAATCCTGCTGTCTGCGATGTTTCCTTGCACATACTTGCTTCTGCGAGGGGCATTGAGTATAATACCGCTTGTGGGGCCAGAACATATAGGAGGAGAATGAAATAGATTGAGACTATGCTAGAAGCTCACTGGTGTGCCCACTGGTTAAGTAGAGTGCACGTTGGTGAGCGAAAAAAACTGTGTAGATGAATGAATGAATGAGAGAAGGGGTGAGGGAGTGGGAGTAAATGAGATCAATGGGAAGATGAGTAACAGAATAACTTGTATGAGCGAGTGTTTGACGCAGTTGGACGAGTGCGTGAATGAGTGAGCCTGGAGTTCTATGAAATTCTAGACATCGTGTGTATAGATAAGTGGGTAGAACGATGGATAAGTGGTTTGGTTCAGTAGTTGGGTGGTAGACAGACAAGTGAGATCGGTTGATGGATAGACATGGATGGGCAGACGTGATGGGAGGACAAATATTAAATAAGGACACTTGATAAACGGTATATATGTATAGTTTAAAGCTTTAGACTTTTCCTGAATGCCAAATTTAGTGTGTGACTCCTTGTAACAGAGCTATACTGGTGTTCTCTAATTTTCAGTGTGTTCAGTCACGGGTGTTTTGTAAAAAGACAATTTATGTTTCTCACAATTCATTCGTAATTTGAAAATGTGTCCACTCTCTGTCTACACTATGAAAAATCCTTGTTTATTTTTCGAATTTCATTTAATTTATCGTATATCTCCAAAATACTATTGAGGACATCTGGAAAAGTTACTTTCTCTTTTTTCGCTGTGTTGTATAATATTAGTCCAATGTATTCTAATTAGTTTTAGTATTAGTGTAGTATATACCTGAAAGGTATTCCGAAGTTTGCCAGTGAAGGACATCTGTGGGTTTTTGGGTGGATGGCACTTCTATATTAGCCTCAGATTCGTTCTTATGTGTAATGTCTTGAGGATTATATCAGAGCCCTTAAGACAACGTTACACTCAACGACAGCTTTCATTAAATTCATGAGACAAAACATTGTCGTCGTACGAATATTTGTCGATACTCTGCATTCCAGACAAGATAACCTGGGATAACCGTCGTCGTGATGGTTATCCTATTTTTCTGCTTCCCCCGAGAATGCAATAATAATAGCATTAATACTAATCCTGTTTCCATCGTGTTCTACTTTTCTACATTAATTTTATAGCCTCCATTTATTACGGTTTCCCCATGCTATCTAAATTTTCTTGTAGGACTTTATGAATTTCCTCTTTACAAAATGTTTTTTTTTTTCACCCGGAAACATGTTAATATACTTGTTCACTCCCTTGTGCTCGTCCGTATGAGTGCGTCTGAGTGCACGTATTTTTTTTTCTCGTGCATCAGCAAACGTATGAATTATAACTGGCTAGAAACGTTCAAGACTGCTTATTCACTTGATGGGTCTGTTAATGGCTCCGTCCACATCAGCTAAAATTATCTCAGCTTCCTGAAGTTTGCTCATTTTCTTTGTCTTTTTCTTCCCCTTAACCCCTCTCCCCCACACACACACAAACAGCTAGTCTTTTTCTTGTCTTCTCTACCTCATATCCATTTGTTTGTTCGAAACATATATAAATATTATATATATATATATATATATATATATATATATATATATATATATATATATATATATATATATATATATATATATATTATTATTTATTTTACCATTTCCGAGCAGCTAATCTTCGTGTGTCTCATTGATTCGTAATTTATTTTCCTGTCCTATCCATGTCCTCTCCTGAAGAATCTAAGTCCCAATAAAAGCTTGTTCTGTAAAGTGTCTTTAATACTGAAAATTAGACACCCATGCTGTATTGTATACCATTCATGTACGTCTCTTAATATTGTTTGTATTGCTCTATTTGCATCCATGTCCTCTCGAGCTATACCTGTTTGGTCCGCATATATACTCCTCTGTTTCTCCTTATTGTTACTTTGTATCTGAATTATTTTTCGGTTAGAGTAGTTCGAAGTGAATTGGTGAACGTGTTTCTCGCGATTAGTGGATGGAATATGAGAACCTCCACTGTTCCTAATATTATGCCATGCCTGGGCCGCATCTCCTTTTACCTGTTTTTTTTCTGCAACTCGCGTGATCTGCGTGTCTGCACAGTGTCTGCTGCATGTGTTGATGCACCATGACCCATGAGACAGCGTCGGAGAGCAGGCCAAGCACAGCACGGTGCTTGCTCTCACACGCGCATTACACTGATCCAGCAACCTTGGGTGGGCCTAACTTCTCATATCCTCAGTGATGATACACCAAAATAATACATCTTTTCGTATGTCATTGTGGAATTTAAAAACGTGTGGAGTGTTTGCGTCATCATGCTACGATGTAATGCAGCTTATTTAACCTTTT
>NC_091313.1:24085573-24098073 GCF_038502225.1 Cherax quadricarinatus
TTCTCTGCATTTTTTTTTTCCTTTTTTCTCTTCTTCCCCATATCTCACTCTTCATATCTTTCTCCTCTTTTCATCTATTATATTCCTTCTGCCAAATCCAAAATCCCATTTTTAAAACTGCATTGAAAAACTAACACATCTCCTGTCTCTTGGATCAGCATCGAAACCTTCCACCTTCCTGTCAGAATCAATTTCTCAGTCGTTAAAGATCTCGCCATTTCGCATCGAATCCCACTCCTTTTTATCTCAGTCCCAAGTACCTTCACAGCCTCTCCCTTTCTTCAAAGGCACTTGGTCTGAGGAACTGGAGCGGATTTAACCACTCCCTTTCCTCGGATTAACCTGAATGAATTCCCCTTCAACCCTTTTATCCTTGATTTAAGTGTGTGTGTGTGTGTGTGTGTGTGTGCGTGCGTGCGTGCGTGCGCGCGCGTGTGTACGTGTGCGCTCGTGCGCGCAATTTTTAATAACTATAAGCGTTGAGTAACCAACGCCGCCAACGAGCTTTGTAAATATCGTCACTTTCCTAATCCCTTTTTCTGTCCCTCTCTCCCTTTAAACTAGAAAATCCCTACTACACCAATTTTTATTTTGTCTTAAGAATTTCAACTATGAACTTGGCATTAGATTTAAGGGTTTTGAATTGTTTAATTATATGATGATCTTGCGTATACTAGGTTGGCCATGGCAGCAACAAGTTGATAACTGTCGCGAAAGGTTGGTAATGATAGCAGTGAAATAATTATGATAGATTGATGAAGATAGTGAATAGTGTCAATTCAAGATCAACATGACAAGTAAGACGGATTTAATAAGTTAAAATTACTAAAAGTTTTTTTTTTTTTATAGTGTGAGCCAAGGTAAAGAATAGCGTCAAGTTTATATTGTGATCATCTTTTCTGGGAAGTGACTATGCAGTAAAGATGCAGAAATTAATATGTAAAAAACCTTAACTTCCAAGGAATAAAATAGTGTCTGAGTGAAAACGCCGACAAAGGGAACACCTGCAGATAAATCGTAGTGGATTGTAAAAGCACGATGCAAAGTGTTGATCACTGCACAGATTCTTGGTTTATCATACCATAACTTCTGAATTCCCCCATCTTGCTTCACTGATCTGCCGCATATCCTGCTTATTTGTTTGCTTCCTCTCTGCTTCCCCGCATTTATTACCTGCCTTTATTACTGCCTGTCTATTTGCATGAACACGCTACATTCTCTCAACTCATTACTCGCATTACAGCGTGTCAATATTTACAGTTGGGTGAGCACAGGCAAATATTTTTGTTAGAGAGTTTGTGGTTTGAAAAAAGCCTGCCTAGTATGGGCTTGCAGGCCTGCTACAGTGTTCCTCCATTCTTATACTTAAATAATTTATAAAGTTGACATTTGTCGCCGTCGCCACCATCACCACCACCCACTATCACCACCACCCATCACCACCGCCATGACCATCATCAGTACACCACAACTCTCTTCTCCCATCACCATTAAAACCATTACAAAACTCAACGTACTGAGCAGTTTGTAATGTGCAATCTTACAGCAACGTCTTCATTAATTGACAGTAGATGTTGCTGGTAAAATGATTTTGATCCGATAAATTAGTTATTCTCCCTTTCCCATTAAGTCGTAATAATATGTAATAAGTAATAATGATGGAGAGGTGAGTGTGCTAACGTGGCGAGTGTTGTTGACGCACTTGCCAAACTGGAGTCATTAGTAAGAGACTGTGAGGTAACCTTCTGCACCTGCCTGCTCCTCGAGCCGCCTTGTTAGTGTGTGGACCAGCACGGTTTGTAGCCTTACTCTCACCTCATCACTTCTCCCCCACGTTCTCTTTCTCTTTTTCTTTCTCTTTTTTCTTTTTTTTCTCTCTCCCTCCCTCCCACCCTCCTTTCTCTCCCTCTCCTTTCACTCTCTCTCCTTTCACTCTCCTTTCACTTTCTCTCCCTCTCCTTTCACTTTCTCCTTTCTCCTCTCTCCTTATAAGAAGGCAAAATATCACAGTTAAAGAGGAAAGGTGATAACATTATCTTTATTTTGGCCAAATATTATAGTCTGGCTGCTATCCTGCGCCAGAGAGGGGGACTGGAACCCCTTACAACACATACACACACCGGGGCCAGGAGCTGTGATTCTACACCTGCAACCATATAGGTGAGTATGTACACACACACACACACACACACACACACACACACACACACACACACACACACGAACGAACGCACTAACGACACTGGAGAACAGGAGAGTTAGGGAAAACATGATAACGGCATATAAAATACTGCGAGGAGTTGACAAGGTGGACAGACAGGATGTTCCAGAGATGGGACACAGAAACAAGGGGTCACAGTTGGAATTTGAAGACTCAGATGGGTCAAAAGGATGTTAAGAAGTATTTCTCTAGCCATAGAGTTGTCAGGAAGTGAAATAGTCTGGCAAGTGACGTAGTGGAGGCAGGAACCATACATAGTTTTAAGACAAGGTATGATGAAGCTCATGGAGCAGGAAGAGAGAGAAGACCTAGTAGAGATCAGTAAAGAGACGGGGCCCGGAGCTATGACTAGACCCCTGCAAAGACAAATAGGTGAGTACAAATAGGTGAGTAAACCCCTGGGAACAGTATCGGAACTTACAGGAAGTTACACCAAGGACACTAAAACGGAAAAAAAAATTAGTGAATGTAACTGTGGCGTGCAAGTCATACACCTTGTAAGCAACTTTCATTCTATAAGACTGAAGATCAACGTAAATTTGAGCCGCTGTGATGTACCGATGCTTTGTGCATTTGATGAATTTTCTGCACTTGAATTCCTCAAGGGATCCAAGTGCCGGTGACGGCAGGGAAGTAATCTTGAACCAAGGAATTGGAACTGCGCTGTGTGAGCCCTGTGAGGTGATAAAAAAAATCTGAGGGAGAGGTATCAGGAGGATAGAAGTACAAATGAGTTGATCATGGATGAGCAATATTTTAGGGAGGCTTCCAGTTGTAGTTGCCAGGACTGAAATATTCCAATATTCCCCTATGAATGAAATAATAATGTGCATTTGGAAATATGCTAGCGAAATAGGCTTTGGGAACCAGACCAGTATGGCTTCTGGAGCAAAGCTTTGTTACGTAGTTTTAATAATGCTTTCCTTCTCATTTGGTAATGGAGGGTTTAGTGTTTTATGCTCTAGGGCGGAGTGAACAGGATGGAAATGGATAAATGAGTAAGTATTGCGGCATAGAGAGGTGGAATTGAAGAGTAATATTTGAGGATGGATTCGAGGGGTGATAAAATCTGAGGGTTGAATGACGGTAAGAATAAATATGAAGTTCAGAGAATGTACAGGTGTTGATATCCTCCTAGACTGGCTGTTGTCAGTGGCCTGGTGAAGCTCTTGATTTTCCTGAAGGTCATTCTTACGTCTTTGTCTGAGTTTGGGCTTGGAAGTTGTTGGGGTTTGGGACACCACAAATGTCGACGATTCCTGGTCAATTATTCAGCGTTGTCCAAGTTGATAAACATTATCTTCACACACAACCCGTTTTTGTGTTTTTAAACATTCGTTCTCGGGTAGACCGAGTACTCTTCAGTGTTGGTTGCTCACCTTCGGGTATCACAAAGTCATTCTGAGAATTGTGTTGGGGGCTATGTATGTCATTGGTGGTGGTGCTGGTTTTGATAGAAAACTGTCTTGGCTAGGAATGTATTAACACTGTTATTCGGTAAAACTGTTAGTGAGATTCGGCTAACTAGGGCTTTAGTGTTTGTAGTAATTTTGCCGTGGTTTCTGTGGCATGTGTGTGATTGTTCCGTTATAAACTGTTGTGTGCGGTTGTTGCAGCGAGGAATCATTTGTGCAGTTCGTCCTGATATCACCCTTGTGTGTAACATTGACAATGACTAACTACCCTCTTTTGTAGTACAGTGTTTCTTCATGGCGAGACCTGATGGAAGTAGTTGGTACATCGTGGATAATCCATTTGGGAAAGGATTACCATCTTGTTGAGACGTAGTGTTCGCATCGCTATTGGGCCGTGCGGACGTGCTGCGCAGTAGCTCCTGATTGAGTTGGCATTTGCGCAGTGTTGACGTGTACTTGGCTCTGTGAAGACCTGTTTGCGCGCTCTCTAGAATTGAAGCAAGATGCCCTCCATCGAGCAACTTTACCAACAGCTTAAGGAAGAATTGAGGTTGGCGAATTTGGAAATTCGGCGATTGACCGAGGAGAACAAGAAGATTCGTAGTAGTCCTCCTGTTTTGAGTCCTCAGGTCAAGAAGGGAAACTGGTCAGTGGCTGGACAGCAGGGAAAGAAGTTGACTAACAAGAAGACGAATGGAAAGGTAGAAACGATGAAGAAGAAAGAGACTGCCGTGGAAACTGTTGTGGAAACATCCAATACATTCTCAGTGCTACCCGACGAATGTGAGTTGACTACTGGGAACGACACGACGAAAGACATTAAGGAAGGTAAGAATATTGTTGTTGTTGGGGATAGCCAAGTTAGGTATATGGATAGGGCGTTCTGCTTGAAGGACAGGAGTAGGAGACAGAGAGTTTGCTTTCCTGGGGCTGGGATGGAGGATATTGTTAGCCGTCTGGATGACATCATGAGAGGTAATGGGAGCAATCCTATTATCTGTCTCAGTGCTGGAGGCAACGATGTTGGCAGACGTAGGAGTGAGGACCTGATTAGCAGGTATAGGTCAGCAATAGAAATAATTAGAAGTAAGGGTGGGAACCCTCTCATATGTGGTATTTTGCCAAGGAGGGGAGTTGGAAGTGAATGGTTGTCCAGGGCAATTGGTGTCAATTGCTGGCTGGACAAATACTGTAAGGAAAATGCGGTAACATTCATTGACAACTGGGACCTCTTCTATGGCAGAAATGACATGTATGCTAGGGATGGGGTTCACTTATCTAGGTGTGGGGTGGGAGCACTGGCAACTGCAGTGGAGGGAGCAGTTAGGATTTTAAACTAGGAATAGTTAGTGGTATGGGTTTTGGCAGGAAAACAGTGAAGTCCCAGTGTAGTAATATTACGAGTTCTAGGGGAACTAGTAATAATAAGAACGAGATAGATATTGAAAAGCCAGGGACCTTGGGTGATAAGGACGGTAATAGGTTTAGTAGAAAAATAGAAATGAGCAGGAAGGGTAAAGAGAAAGGAGAGTCTTTCAATGTTTATTATGCTAATTGCCGTAGTGCTAGGAATAAGATGGACGAGTTGAGATTAGTTGCTAGTGTAGGTAACATTGATGTATTTGCCTTAACTGAGACGTGGTTTAATTCAAAAAGTCGGGACATGCCTGCGGAATGTCATATTCAGGGTTTTAAATTGTTCCAAGAAGATAGAAGTATTGGGAGGGGGGGTGGGGTGGCATTGTATGTCCGAGATCGCTTGAACTGTTGCATAAAAACGGGTATTAAGTCTGAAGTAACACATACAGAGTCTGTTTGGATAGAATTTTCAGAGGGGCATGAAAAACTGATTTTAGGAGTGATATACCGTCCCCCTAACTTAGATAGGGACCAAGGGAAACTACTATGGGTGGAAATTGTTAAGGCCACAAGGCACGATAATGTAGTAATTCTAGGAGACTTTAACTTTAGTCATGTTGATTGGATTTTCTTGACTGGGAATTTAGAATCGTACGACTTCTTAGAAGTATTTCAGGATTGTTTTTTGAAGCAGTTTGTGACAGAACCTACAAGGGGAAATAACCTGCTTGACTTAGTTATGGCAAACAATGAATCCCTTGTTAATAATTTAGAAATTTCAGAGGAACTGGGTGCTAGCGACCACAAATCAATTACATTTAGCATTGAATGGAAGTACGATAGTAGCGATAACTCAGTAACAGTCCCAGATTTTCGCTTAGCAGATTACGATGGGCTTAGAGAACACTTATCATCTGTTGACTGGGGTAACGAAGAGAGCTATCAATATGACAGTTTTCTGAACACTATACATGCTTCTCAAAGAGCGTTTATCCCATATAAAGAAATTAGATCAAATAGAAATGACCCAAAATGGATGAATAATAGGCTCAAATATCTACTAGGGCATAAGAAAGGAATTTATAGGCGTATCAAAAGAGGTGAGGGTCATCTTATGAATCAGTATATTGACATTAAGAGGGACATTAAAAAGGGGATAAGAAAAGCTAAAAGGGACTATGAAATTAAAGTTGCTAGGGATTCTAAAACTAACCCAAAAAGTTTTTTCCAGGTCTATAGAACAAAAGTTAGAGATAAGATAGGTCCCCTTAAAAATAACTATGGGCACCTTACTGACAATGAGAATGAAATGTGCTTGATTTTAAATAATTATTTTCTCTCAGTTTTTACACAGGAAGACACTAACAATATTCCAGTAATTAATTTTTACAGTGGGCTAGAAGAAGATAAATTATGTAACATCACAGTCACTAGTGAGATGGTTGTGAGGCAGATAGACAGACTGAAGCAAAATAAGTCGCCGGGTCCTGATGAGGTTTTTTCAAGGGTTCTTAAGGAATGCAAAATGGAACTCTGTGAACCATTAACTAATATTTTTAATTTATCTCTTCAAACAGGTGTAGTGTCTGATATGTGGAAGATGGCTAATGTAACTCCTATTTTTAAAACAGGGGACAAGTCGTTACCGTCAAATTACCGCCCAATAAGCCTGACCTCAATTGTAGGCAAATTACTAGAGTCAATTATAACTGAGATTATAAGAAGCCATCTCGATAAGCATAGCTTGATTAATGATACTCAGCATGGATTCACAAGAGGCCGGTCTTGTCTAACTAATTTATTAACTTTCTTCAGTAAAGCTTTTGAGGCTGTTGACCACAATAAAGAATTTGATATTATTTACTTAGATTTTAGTAAGGCTTTTGATAGAGTTCCGCACCATAGACTGTTAAAGAAAGTGGCAGCTCATGGCATTGGGGGAAAAGTGCTCTCGTGGATCGAGTCATGGCTCACTGACAGGAAGCAGAGAGTGTCCATAAATGGGGTTAAATCCGAGTGGGGATCTGTAACAAGTGGCGTTCCACAGGAATCAGTCTTGGGCCCGTTGTTGTTTATAATATATATCAATGATCTTGATGAGGGAATTACTAGTGATATGAGCAAATTCGCCGATGACACAAAGATAGGTAGGATAATTGATTCAAACGTAGATGTTAGGGAACTTCAGGAGGATTTAAACAAACTCTATTCTTGGTCAGAAAAGTGGCAGATGCAGTTCAATGTAGATAAGTGCAAGGTTCTGAAGCTTGGGAGTGCCCATAACCCTAATACTTATAAATTAAATGATGTAGAACTTAGCCATACAGATTGCGAAAAGGACTTGGGGGTTATGGTGAGCAGCAACCTTAAACCAAGACAGCAATGCCTAAGCGTACGTAATAAGGCAAATAGATTACTGGGATTTATATCAAGAAGTGTAAGCAACAGAAGTCCAGAGGTCATACTGCAGCTTTATACATCATTAGTAAGGCCTCACCTTGATTATGCAGCTCAGTTCTGGTCTCCGTATTACAAAATGGACATAAATTCGTTAGAAAACATTCAGCGTAGGATGACTAAATTAATACATAGCATCAGAAATCTTCCTTATGAAGAAAGATTGAAGACTCTTAAGTTACATTCACTTGTTAGACGAAGAATGAGGGGAGACCTGATCGAAGTGTATAAGTGGAAGATAGGTATTAATAAAGGGGATATTAATAAGGTCTTGAGGATGTCTCTCCAAGAGAGAACCCGCAGTAATGGATTTAAATTAGATAAGTTTAGATTTAGAAAGGACATAGGAAAGTATTGGTTTGGAAATAGGGTAGTTGATGAGTGGAACAGTCTACCTAGTTGGGTTATTGAGGCTAGGACTTTGGGTAGTTTCAAATCTAGGTTGGATAAGTACATGAGTGGGAAGGGTTGGATTTGAGTGGGACTTTCACATCAGAGCTTATTTCTTGGGTAGCATTGAAAATTGGGTTGGGTAAATGTTTTGTTAGTGGGATGAATTGTAAAGGACCTGCCTAGTATGGGCCAGCAGGCCTCCTGCAGTGTTCCTCCTTTCTTATGTTCTTATGTTCTTATATTACCTGCACCTCGGTTAAACGGATTCAGTTTAGCTAACTAGGGTTTGGTTACGGCTGTCTTCTATCCCAGAACTCCTGTGTACTACAGTTTACTTGTCTATTTCCAGTCCAACGATGAGATGTACAATATCTCAGAACAAATCTTGATCTGGTAGAAAGTACTTCAAATGAATTAAGTTTTTCAGATTACATTGATTTTATTGCATACACAGAGGAAACGCACATCTAGTAACAGTGTGATGACTCGTAAGCCAGAAGAAAGACAAACCTTCAGTATTTTATCCACCTTATCTCAATAGGTGTGGTCTGAGTTAGTAGGAGGGAGGGAGGGAGACGACAGAGGGTAGATGCTGGGGGCAGATGTAAATGGGATGGGGATTAAAAGATGAGTTTCTCGTCTAATGAGCCAACAAGGGACTGCATAAGCCAACCAAGAAGTTTGGGAGTCAGTCAGGGAGGGAATGAATCATTGAATTATTAAATTATCAAGCCAGTCAGCCAACCAAATAGCTGGTTAGGAAATAACCAGTCAGCCAGCCAGAATCAAGTTAGTCAAGCGGTCAGTCAGATGGTTAGAGAACTAGCACGTAAGCCAGTCAGCTAGATTAACCAGCTAATTAGAAATAAAGCCTGTTAGTCAAGCAGCCAGCCAGATGGTTAGTCAGCCAGTGAGAGTTAAACCATTTGTTGAGGCCGTTCACTACACAGTCGACTGGTAATCGCCTGGTCATCTGTCAACTCAAATATCACTTTCATCCCCCGTTCCTTCTAACTTCCTCCGTGACAGCAAGAAATGGAGGAATTATGGTTGAAGATGAGACTGACTTGTACTGGACGACTATTAGGCGTTGCGTATAGAGAGGAGACTTGTGCTCTTTAGCGACATGCGGAGGTATTTTGTAGACAGAAAGAATTTTTTGAAAGATTTGTTGCAAGACTTTCTCGTCTCTAGTCTTACCAATGAAGTTTTTGCAAGTCAGCAAAACTTCATTGGTAAGATTGACGACGTATTAGCAGTAAGAAATGTCGTATTTGATGGTAATTACTATAGGCTTTAGAATTTACTAGAGCTTTGGATGTGTAATATGTTAGATATAGGAGAATTAAAACTCCGGATCGGATTCGAGACGCGTTGTGGCAACGTTTCGCTCAGTAAAGCTTTGATGACCTGGCAAAGGTCTACTCAGAGCGAAACATTTTCCGGATGTAAACGTGTTCTGCGACTGTTTTTTTTTTTTGACTTTATACTTGTAGGCAACACGTTGTTTCACGGGTTATACTATAATCTCTCTTGATAAATCTTTACTGAACTCCAGCGTTAGATTGGGAGTCGCCCCGCTTGTTTCTCGTACAATTTTGGGAAAAAGCACAAAACAGAATACATAAAAACAAATCGTGGTAATATATGTATGTGTAGCTATATGAAGCACTTTCACTTTACCCAGGAGCATTAGTGTGTTAAGCAACGTCCACAACACACCCTCCCATCTCATCTTGGCCACATAGTCGAGTGTTTGAGCTAGTATCATTGGAGTTTCGTCCCTACGATTCTCCACTCTCATTGTTTCGTACTTTACCTCCCGGAGACCATCCGGTAGCATAAGAAGCATTACGTAATAAACACAACGTAGAATGTTAACGAAGCATTCCTTTCACTTTCAGTTTCCTTGCAAATTCGTATGAATCGCATCGAATTGATACTAATAATTAAATTTTTGATTGATATTAATAATTCAACTCAAAAATTTTATTCGAGAGAACCATGTACATTTACTCTATCGTGTGTTTTTTAAAGTGATAACATGTATGTTGATAATATTTCTGGGTCGTTTACATGCTCTTGCCATTCTAGAAAAAATACTTATATGCATTTTCTACTCTGGCTATTCTATTAAGGTTCTCTGTGAATTTGTGACTTCCGCATCAACACAGCTGGAATTTGTTGCATTTGCACATCGTTTTTGTTTGCCAGTGAGTTGAAGAGTTTTCCTGATTTGATTATTTTATCGGTGTATTCTGCCGAGGTAACTTTCCTTGTTACTCTGGTATCGTTTGCAAATGATAATACCGAGCTGCTCTAAATGTTTTTGTCAGTTTGCTGTGAGGATGAGAAATGGCAGTGGTTCCAGCACCATGCCTTGCGGTATTGAACTTTCTACTTTGCTCAGACTGGTTCTCGCTCTGTTTACTATTTACTTTCTGTGATAGATTTTTAAATAACCCTTTTCCTGTTGGCTAGGGTCGGCCTGAGGCTAAATTTCGGCCCTGGACTTCAAAACAGACCGGCCCACTTTTTACCCTTGCATGGAGAGAGAAACCAACTTCTGACTTCACCTCTGACTCAGAATATTCGATGTTTCACCAGCACAGCTATTAGAAATAAGCCTTAAATGAACCTCATAAAGAAAGGATATAGAATTCTAGTCAATTTAGTAGATCTGAAGGACACTGCTTTCTCCATTTGTATGTCTGATGGCTTATCATAGATGCTATCCACAGTTGTTGCTCCAGCAGTGTTTGTTCGGGCGTAAAAATAAATACTGATAGGCCCTAATCAATACCCCATAAATGTTGTATATATATTTCTATAGTATTTGCATAGTATGTTAATTTTGGACGGTGCCCCGTGGCCTGTGGCAAAAGCTCTAGCTTCGCTCGGTGAGCCGTCCGTGTTCGATTCCCAGCAAGGGAAGACACATTTGGCGTGTTTCCTTACACCGGTTGTCCATGTTCACCCATCATTAATAATGGATACCTGGGTGTTAGTCGACTGGTGTGGGTCGCATCCTTTGACAAAGCTGACCCAATTTGCCCGAAATGCTCTGCATTAAAAAGCGGCTTTCTATGTAGTAGTATGTCATTGATGTCAGCTAGGCCTGTATACCTTGTACGTGTACTGGTAGAAATACAGATATATTTTATTATCTTAAGTTTCTTTTTGCATTTTTTTAAAAATCGTGAACTGGGCTGGCCCAGTGGCTCGTTTAGGTCGCAGCCTTACTGGCATTTGCCAGAGTTACCAGAGAGCCATTGTGGGCCGGGCACGAGATAGGGCTACACTTAAAAGCTTTGGCATTCAAACCAGAGGGACCCAACATTTTTTTGATACGTTCATCGAACTGGAAAAGTAGTTTCATCTCTGATGTAACGTTACATACTATTTATGTGAAAATATTAAGAGTTCGTTCTGCGTATACACAAAAGTCAGTCAGTTTCACTTAATATTTATATAAATTATTTAACTCTGATAATCATCATGATAATTTTGTGTATCACTGCAAACAGTGACTCAATGTTGCAGTAATAACTGATTAACTGTTAAGAAGTATGGAAGAAGAAATGATAAACGAATGAAGGAATGTAGGGTGGAAACTAAAAATATAATATACGGTGGGTAGTTTAGATGGCCGAAGCAGGGAGTTAGCAAGGAAGGAATCACATAAAAAAAGCATAGATTAAAATATAGGATGACTGTTTCCATTGGTGTATAGCATCAGTACAAGGACAATACCCAGCTCTGTTCTTAACACCGTCCATGATCTACTTACAAGCGTCTGGCAATCGCTGGAACGAGCGCTGGCGTTCATAAGGACACTGTCCGTCATCTGTGGGAAGGGTAACTATATGCTTACAAGGACAACCCGCTGACTCCATGGCAATACCTGGGGAAAGATTAGAAAAAAACACCTTTTTTTTTTTGTAAGGTTAGGACAAGGTCGAAGCGTTCCATTTACCAAGGACAATGTTGATGACACACAAGGTATTTGTGGTGGTCTGTGACTTGTCATACGTTAACGTGGGAATTCAGTGTCTTGAATACGAATTATCAAATATGCTTAGATATTTGATGCCAGCAAGTTTCCGTTAATATTTCGTGCATATTTCTCGCTAGGAAAGCGGATAATCAAAATTCTTTTTTTCCTTCACACAGCTTCGAACATTTTTACAACGTTTTCTAAGAATATCATTCGTGTACAGTTATCACTAAAAGTTCAGGACACTTTCTTCAACGCCTGAGATACGAAGTCAATACAGACTTGAGTGCATTCATGAAAATGACGCAGTGTTTTGCTTTATTCTGTAATTCCTTCCCCTGGCAATAGTTAAAATTGCTTGTACCGTTCTCTGGCATTAGTGGCGTAGGTAAACACTCGAGCAGCGCTGTTATTATATTGTGGAACTCTGGTACATAAATACAGAATAGAGAGAACCTGTGCACATTGCTTTTTCTAAGACATTCTGCGTGTAACACTTCCCTATCAGACGTCAGCCTTGAATAAAGCAAATATAATCACTGGCTTTTTGCTCCATCTGAAACACCAACTTTAGTGTCAGTTTTTGGCGAACAATTGGCATCATTAGTTGCAGCATTTTGCAAGCGTTTTTATCAAACAGTAAGGAACACATCAATTG